>NC_054479.1:27816613-28116613 GCF_017639515.1 Carcharodon carcharias
GCGGGCTCCACCCGCCCGTGTGTAAAATGACGTGTGGTGACATCAGGCGAGCATCCCGACGTCACCGCGCACAATCACGGTATTTCACTGGGCGGGCACGTGGTGAAGTTTGATGCTCGCCCACCATTAATTAACGGGCTAGTTAAGGCCCTTAATTCATCTCAATCAACTGCGATTTTTAATTTTTGAAGTATACCCAGAAAACTACATTTCAACCTTTATCGCATCAAACATCAGGCAATCAAGCATTATTCCTACATCCCATTCTAATGCTGGTGGTTGCCAAAGGAACAAAGATAAACCAAGATAGTTCAGAAAACCTATCAGGAGCCGTATTCTTCTTCAACATGGCTTAAAAGGAGCCGATGAGAGTCACCCAGCTTTTTAATATAAAATCTGAAGTAATATACAACTATTGCTCCTGATCTATCCCATACACCAAAGAAATTTCCAGAACATCAAACGGCGATTTTTAGGTGCCCGTGCAATCTTCAGGTCGGCTCACAGGCACAACGGGCAAGCGGGTAAAAGACTTTTCTATGAACCTCATCCACGTGTGGGATAAGAGGGCTCAGTGGGGTTGTCAATCTGCTTTGTAGAGTGTTTAGTGGTGAAAGTATTTTAAACTTGCCTGTGTGATCTGCAGCGGTTCAGAATGAATTCCAGAGCTTTCTGTGTACTTTAAACCTTCAGGTCAGCACTCTGCAATCAGTAATCTTTAACAGGCCTGCAGCTTTCCAGAGGCCTCCCCTTAGCCTGGGTATGGGCTCTGACATGTCCCATGGAGGCAGCTTCTCTGAGGAGTAAGTGATGGCTAGAATGAGGAGGAGGCTAGGAGTGCACAATCAGTCTCCAGGGGAGCCACCTTTGGGAGTACAGGTGCAGGAACAAGGGGCACAGGGCCAAGAGGTAGTCCAAGGTGGAAGGGGCCACAGAAGACACCACTATCCTGCTGCCAGGGTATACAGGCGGCGAAGCAGCTACCTCAATATGACTGGGGTGCTGTGCCGAAGGAGGCTCCGACTGTCAAGGAAGACAGTCAACTATATCTGTCAGAGGATTGGCCTGAGATCTCCCCTAACTGTGTGGGTGGACACCCCACACCAGTGGCTCTAAAGGTCCCAGCTGCCCTCAACTTTTATGCCTCTGGCTCCTTCCAGGGCTCAGTGGGTGATCTTTGTGGTGTCCCCCAATCAGCTGTCCACACTTGTGTCAAGCAGGTTACAGACGCTCTGTTCAGACGTGCATTGACCTTCACCCACTTCCGCTGGGACCAGGCAATTCAGACACAGCGACCAGAGGCTTCGCGGCCATTGCTGGCTTCTCCTATGTCCAGGGTGCAATGGACTGCACACATGTGGCCATCAAGGCGCCAGCAGGTGAGCAGTTGGTTAACAGGAAGGGCTTCCACCCCATGAACATGCGGACAGTGTGTGATCACAGGATGCTGATTCTACAAGTCTGTGCAAGGTACCCAGGCAGCTCCCACGATGCCTACATCCTCAGACACTCCCAGGTGCCGGGGCTCTTCAGTGCTCCAGCCCGGCTGGATGGATGGCTGCTGGGTGACAAGGGCTATCCCCCCAGACGGTAACTCATGACGCCTCTCCGCCATCCAATATCAGAAGCTGAGCAGCGCTACAGTAGGAGCCACAGCATCACAAGGGCTGTAGTGGAGAGAACCATCGCTCTTCTCAAGCTGTGCTTCCGATGCCTGGACCGCTCAGGGGGCACACCCCAGTACCCCACAGATTGTGCGTCGGTGATAATGGTAGCATGCTGCGCTCTTCACAATCTTGTGCTGGAAAGTGCGGGGACGCAGTGGGTGATGAAAACATTGACGCAGTGTCTGCGGCTACACACAATGAGTCCAGCAGTGATTCCGAGGTTGAGGAAGCACAGAGGAGTGCTGAGAGGGTAGAAGCTGACCCGTGACTACACCAAGGAGGCAGGGACACCTGGGAGGCTTTAATCCAACAAACCTTCAGCTAGCTCCACACAAATGGATCAGCAGGACAAGCCTGGACCGCTGCCTCGATACTCAATAACTAAGTGCAAAATCTGCCAGGCCATCAGCAGGAACTAAGGGCTTTGGACATAAATTTGAATGTCCAAACAAACACTCACGACATTTCCCTTAAACATACACATGCAGAACAAAGGAGCCACCCTCAGCCATGGTACCGCATCTGATTTTTATTTTAAACATCAGATGATCTCACAATTCCAAAAAAAAATTTTAAGCAAGCAAAAACAAAATTATAAGGACCTAATCTCAGGTCAACACAAAAGCACCAGTGAGAAACCCGTGGTGTGTCTAAGGTGCCTTATGTTTACGTTTACAGGTGCTATGTCTTGGTGCTGCCCCATCGCTCGGAGTGGCATCTGAGACAGCCTGCTGACTCTGCTGTCCTGTTGGCCTCGATGAACTTGACGGTCACCCTCTGGCCCATGCAGCCTGGGAGGGATCTGCCAGGTCCACAACCGGCATCTCCCCAGTTGTCACAGCTTCACTGAATGAAGTGGTCACTGGGAGAGGGGTGGAGCAGCTGGTGCCCTCATCCAGAGGGCTGTGTGAGATGCCCACAGATACGACAGGCAGCTGCTGCATTAATGTGAGCTTGCCTCGGACCTCCCTGCTCACTGTCGGTGGATGGGCAATGAGCTGGGAAGCTTGAAGCCCACACCATCTCCCACATTGGCACTGACCAGCTGTGGACACTGGCACTGTGAGAGCTTGCTGGTCTGAGTGTAATCCCAGGAGAGCCTGCTTGTTCTCCTGGAGGACCCTCTCTACGAGAGTCACCACTCTCTCCATGGAGGAAGCATGACGCACTGCCATGAGGCTCATTGCATCAGTGATGCTCCACGTGGACTCCTCCACCACAGACACCAAGCAAAGCACAGCCTCATGTATCTCTCCCAGATGCTCCCGCACACCTGGCCGCATTTCCTGCACCTGTTGCATCGCAGACGACTCCAGGGGCACATCATCAGGCACTGACTGAGCATGTGCCTGGTCCCCTGCAGTCCTTCAACTGCTGGCGCCATCACTCTCTGTCTCTGCCAATTCGTCCAGCGAATGTGAAGTGCCCTCTCCATGGTGCCCTGATGTTGCAAAGCCCGCCGAGGTGCTAGTATCTGTGCTGGTGCCTGCCTCGCAGAAATGGTGTGACGCAGGTGACGCTTGAGGGCCCCCAGGTGTGAAAGGGGGGCACCTGCAGCTCCTCCTGCTGGCCATGCTCGGACGATACTGAAATGAACAACAAGGACAGTGGATCAGTTAGCGTGCACACAATGACACACTTCATCCCTTTCCCCCTAGCTCATTATGCACTCAAACTTCCAGAACCAATAGACACGAACATTGGCAAATAGTGAGGAGGATCGCCTTACATTACAGGTGGATATAGACGGGCTGGTCAGATGGGTTGATGAATGCCAAATGGAATGTTATGTGGATAAGTGTGAGGTGATGCACTTGGGCAGGACAAACAAGACACGGGAATACATGAGGAATGGTAGGACCGTGGGAAGTAAGGAGGATCAGAGGGACCTTGGTGTGCATGTTGACTGGTCCCTTAAGGTAGCGGGATAGCTACATAAGGTGTTTAAGAAGGCAACTGCCATACTTGCCTTTATTATCCAAGGCATAGAATATAGGAGCAGGGAGGTAATGTTCCAAGTGCAGAAAACACTGCCTAGGCCACAGCTAGAGTTCTGCGTGCAGTTCTGAAATGAACTTTACAGTGGGTATGTGATTGCAGTGGAGAGAGTGCAGAGGTCATTGACCAGGATGCTGGCTGGCCTGGAGAGTTTGACTTATGAGGAGAGATAGCATAGACTGGGTTTATATCCCCTGGAGCAGAGGAGATTGAGGGGTGACATGATTGAGGTGTATAAGCTTATGAGGGGCATAGATAGGGTCAATAGGAAGGAACTTTTCCCCTTGGCAGAGGGATCAGTAACCAGGTGGCATTGATTTAAAGTAAGGGGCATGAGCTTTACACGGGATGTAATGAGCAGATTTTGCATTCAGAGGGTGTTGGGAATGTGGAATGCACTGCCTGAAAGGGTGGTAGACACAGAAGCCTTCCTAACATGTCATAAGTATTTGGATGTGCATTTGCGATGCCTTGGCATACAAGGCTATGGGCATAGTGCTAGGAAATGGGATTAGAAGACTTAGAAAGGTGTTTGACCCATGCATCCTCAAAGGGCCTTTTTCTGTACTGCACATCTCTGACTATATCACTCTATGACTGAGCAATGTTGCAACAATAACAAACGAAACAATCATCAGTGCTATGGATGTTGGGAGGAAATAGCGATGTCACTGTTAACTTCAAATACCTGGCCGCTCCACCCCAGCCTCACCAACACCAGTTGACCTGGGCGCATGGCACCTCTCAAGCTCCAGGGCCTCTCGCTCGAAGCGGCTTAACATGAGGAGGGAGCCTGGCTGCCTCCAGTCCACGAACGCTCCAATACATTATGAGAATTCTTCTCCTGAGAACGAGAGAACACCATTCATTGCGGCTAATCGAACATGGACTCTGCACGCATATGCCACACCCCAACCACAGTGAGCCATGTCAGGCCTCCAGTGCCTCCTCTCCCTGCTACTGCTGATCAGTCACACAAAGATAGTACGCCTGCTCCCAACCCCACCAAGGGCCACCTTGGACACATTCTGCGTCCATCACTTTAGGAAACACATGGTCATTGCTCCCATAGCAAGGAGGTGCAACTAGGTGTGATGTCGAGGGCAGCAGGTGGTTCTTGGCCATGACACTTTGAGGCTCCCCTTCCACGATCTCATCACCCTGAATAGGACATGTGTTGGAGTTCTGAGTATGCTCCTAGCTGCATCTCCTGCAGGATGCCCCAAACTAGTCATATGCGACTAAGAGCAACATATTGTGTAGGGAAGAACTCATCTCCTCATGAACCATTCAGGCTGATCTAAGCATAAGCACTATCTGCTTGCCCACCCAGCATAGGAAAAATGCCCAACATGATTCAATGCAGTCACGACAGCAAGACTTGGGGTTGGTCTCAAAGGCTAAGTCTACCTGCTTGATTAAATGCCCAATGCCAACATGGTACTCACCCTTTCAGAGCACAACAAATCATTGACACTGGATCCAGGTACGCCGCACCATATCACGGGAGTTCACCACCTCCACTGCCTCCGCCCAGGCATGTTTGGTCATGTGGGGGGGTTTCCTCTTCCCATCCTGGGGGATCAGCACCTCCTGCCATGCTGCCACCTCTTCACATTAGCCCCCAGCTGGCCTACCCTACAGCCTGCCCTGCTCCTGTGGCAGACCCTGCAGCCTGACCTGCTCCTCTGCCCTTCCCTCCAGCCTGGCCTGCTCAGCTGACCCCCCGTGGTGAGCCCTCGAATTGGCCATTGTCACCAGCCTACTTGAGGCTGGCAGGCCTTCTTTCAAACAGACTGCCGGGTCGCCATTGGACCCAGTGGTCAGCCCACTGCTGCCCACACACTCCCGCTATCCACAGGAGTCAGCAAATACCTGGGCAGGCCTTAATTGGCCTGCCCACGTAAAATGGCGGCGCGGACCCAATTGTGGGCGCCGATCAGGTCCATGCCCGCCAGTGCCCGCACACGTTCTCTAAAACGGAAAATTCTGCCAGTATTGTGAGTAATTCAAACTACAGAAAGGATATTGAGACACTGGAGTAAGTGAAAAGATTTCAAAATATTACCAGATTTGAGAAAATGTGACAATTTTATTAGGAAAAATTGAACGGGCCTGGTATCTTTTATCAGGAATAGGGAAAACGAAGAGAAGATTTAATAGCTCTTTAAAACTTATAAAGGAGTTCGATAAGGCGGATGTGGAGTAACTGCACGTGAGTCCAAAACAAGATGACATAAATATAAGATAGTCAATAACTGATAAATGATGAATTTACAAGGAATTTATTTCCACATGAGAGCAGTGGGAATTTGTAACTTGCTGCCAATATGGAGTGGTTGAAGCAGAGAGATTTTATGCATTTATCTGAAGGCTTGTTACATGTATGTGGGCAAGGGGAATAGAGGGTTATGAGAAAGTGCGTAAGAAGCAATTAGAGTTGCGTGGAGGCTCATGTGGAGTATAAACACCAGCATAAACCATTTGGGACAAATAGCCTGTTTCTGAGCTGTAGATTCTAAGGCTTCAATGTTAGCAGGCCTCTCTACACATTTCCAAACCCTCCCCCCACCAATGGGCAAGAGGAGGTGCGAGGGAGTTTCAAACATCAGGATTGGGCAAACTGACCCCAACTCCACCTCTAAGTTTTAACATGTAGATATCAGACCACGGACAAGGCTCCACAAGAGGCAGACAAATCCCAAAGTAACATTAAAAAGTTGCAATGCAATGAAATCATCCACAACTTGACTTGAATTTAATAGTTTGTGAGGAGGAGACCCAAGCTGTGGGGTTCCAGCAACTGATTCAGGAGCTGTCGGCTTCCTATGTTAAGGGGCTTTAGGACTCCTTATGGGCTAAGAGGAGCAGTAGTGCTTCGCCCCACCCATGGTCCTTTAAGAAAGCCTTCGACCTCCCCTGCACACAACTTCAGTCTCTCCAACTCCGCACCAGCCCTGGCGATCACCTCACTCCTCCCATCCTCTTGATCACCTCACCCCTCCAGCCCTTCCAATTGTCAACTGGAATTCTTTTCCCAGATTATTTACTTAGCTATTTAGCGCGTGCATAGTCACAGAGCCAAGCAATAACCTTGTCAGTGGCTAGATGGAGTTCTTTAAGCCTGCTTTCAAGCATAGTCAGTGGACGCTCCTCGACAATGTGAGTCATTGTTTGGATTGCACCACAGCTATACCTGGCAGGCCTTGGTGACCTTGTTGATGTTGGGTGGCTCCCTTCCCAGTGAGAAGGGCTGGCTGCAGGGGACCCCCAACTCCAGCCCCCTGCTACTAGCTTTCTCTCCCATGCACGGATCAAGCTTTTCATTTGGCCGGCTGCCATACAAGAGGTGACATTACAAAATACTAATAAAGTGCTACCGTTGAGATCAGCAGTTCCTCTATGTTCCCAGCCTTGTCGGGTTCTTCAGTTGATTTCAGCACCCCCCTCACCCTCCCCACCTCCCCATGAATTTTGGGGCAAATGTAATTCTATATGACATACAGTTCATCACCATTCCAGGGTAGTCATTGATTTTGAACTCCTTTTACCTTTTTAGATCCATAACTTCAGTAGTATGAGAACCCATGACATCCACTGAATGTTGAACGGGACTTTTTTAGCACCCACCCTGCTAAAATTCCCCACATGGCAGTCACTTAGCAAGCTAATTTATGCTGAAGCAGATATTTGTCCGTCTGAGTTTTTAACTCCATCCTGATTAACTCCTGCTTCTGTTTTATTGATTTCCAGTTTTTTTGTTCACACCCCAAGCTCACTTTAGATCCTTTTCTTACACTTAGCCAAATCAACGCCCTTTCATCTCCCCCTCAATAAATATAAAAATCAAGAAAGATGTAAAACAGGCTGTTGATTTTAATATTCCAGTGAAAATATTTTGTTTTCTAACAATGGCCTAAACTTGCCTAGGCTAAAATAAAAATCTTCACCGGCATAGTGATAATTGGTCAAATATCCATTTTTGGAAAATATCCCTAATTATTATGATTGATATCCACAAATGTTAACATCTCATTTCTTTTCTATTCAAAATAAGCAATACATTTAATAAAAACACATTTTTATAATTCAGACTATCAAACTGGTTTGCCCTCTGCATCACCAGGACATCATTGTAACTCACTAAGCCTTGTCCGCCAAAAATAACCAAACAGAATTGTTTGAAAACCTCTGTTGTTTATCAATGGCATGTTTTTAGTTTACCAATCAGTATGCTGTTTGGGAAGTATTTCAAATAGTGAGCTTTTACCTATTAAAGCTTTCCCCATAAAATCAGAATTCTGGAGGGCCACGAGATGAACTTAGTAACTATGTTAAGCAATTAATTATGAAATGCATTAACCAGACAGATTCAGAAAAGGGACAGGAAAAGCAAAGAAAAAAATTGCAGAGCAAGAAGCAAGGAAAAGAGTTTCAGAATCTTTTGGAAGAAAACCAATTTACAGTAGTGGGAAATCCTCAGTCATCAGAGAAGGCGGAGTTCAGAGACAGGGAGTTCAGAAGCAGAGAATTGTGAAATATCTAACACATCTCATTCTGGTGCTGATAGCAAAAAGATGGAGCAGGAGCAGCATGACACTGAACAAAATGAGTAAGGTGCTAATCCCCCAACTAGAATCGTTTTAATAAGTACCAACACAATTATTCTTTAGTCTGAATATCATTATAATTGCAGATGAAATTTAACCTGGTGACTTCTCGAATGCTGAGGTATGTTATAGGATAGGTGTTTCTCTGGAGTTGTAAGTGGACTGGTGAAAAATCCTGCTCTGAATCATAAATAAATGCGCATCTGTTATTCGTGTTATTTAATGCGCTGCTTGCATTGTTAAAAGACTGTCAAGCAGTTAACAAGAAAGTGGAGAAGAAAATCTTGTTAAGTGGTTGGCACCATCTTGTTAAAATGAAATGGAGAGAAACCCGTGAAGAACCTATTAAGTTTAGCATTCTCAGTGTGAATAGGTTTTTGCAGCTGGAAGGACAGGGTGTACAGAGGCCAATCACCTTGCTATTCCGAATGTGCTCTCCTCTGCCACTTTTACCCTCTTTCCACCCACCACCACAATCAGACTGGCTAAATTTCTGATTCTAGCTATAGCTATTAATGTTTCATGACTATCTCTGACTTGGCCCTGTTGTTATTGCCAACTTGATCCCTGCTGCCACTGACAAACTCACCTGCCCAATGCATGCACAGTAAAAATAATGAACTAGCAGGAGAAATTGTCTAACCGCCAAAAACAGGTATGAGAATCTCAATACACGATTAATCCATGCGTATGCCATGTGTTGCAGACAGCACATTAAACTGGTACATGATTCCATGTGACTTCTGAATGAAGCCAGCACTAAATGCAATGTTCAATGGCTGCACTTATCAGCTGGCTCCATTTCACGAGTGGCTAGGGCAACTTAAAGACAGCCTGCAGCTCTTAAAGGGCAAGTGCATGCAGTTGCCAGAAGTGTGGGAGTGCTGTTAAGAGCCACGATCACCTTGGCAGCCACAGGAAATGCTGTCCTTGCCCTGCTTTGAGGTTGCAGTTTTGGCTGCAGTACTTTACAGTTTTAGTCACAATTACATTAGCGGAGTGAAGAAGTCTCGAGCATTTGTCCACACTGATGTTGAAGTATGACCTCCCACTGAGAGCCCTCCCACACTCTTCTCTTCCCTCTTTCAACAGCTTGTCCTGCTCTGTGTGGCCTCTGCAATCTCCCAGTCATGCTCAATTCCAAGAGGAAGGCCATCCAATCACCCATGCCTGGAAGCAACTTGTTTCAGCACAAGATTTTTGAATACCCAGAAACGAAAAAACAGTTTGGACCAGTACTCTTATTTCCCAGTTTTTACTCGTGTTCCATCATAAGGTATATAAGACCAGTTCAGACCAGAATTCTCATTTCCCAAATTTTACTGTTTCTTCCTTCCAGGTACATAATCAAGTAATTCCGCACTAGAGTATTCAACCTTTAGACAAGTGATAGGAAAATTCCAAAACATGTGCAGTTGGAGCCAGGAGAAAGAAATCCACCAATTAATCTGTAAGAAGTTCACAATGCCTTTAAATAGGACTGGGCTGAATGGATGGGTGGCGTAGGTCCTTAATGCCATTTAACACTGTATGCCTTTGTGGGAGATTAAGACAAGCCATAGGCTGGAGCTTGGCATTGAAAAATGATAGCACTGACATCAAATCAGTGCTTCAAACTGATTTACATCATGATTTGCCTACTATGCATGTCGCTGGCAGTGGTTAGCTTGACACCACAAACCCTATTATTGAGATGGCATCCAGAGCACTTCCTATCGGAAACGTGCACACATATCTCAGATTCAGTTTTCCACCATTAAGGCACTGCATAGCAGTTAAAAAAAAATAGGCACTACACAAGCCAGTTGAAGATGTTTGATTTCAATTGATGAGTTTCTGCAATTCAGATTTCAGAAATTTATATTGCAGAAAATTGCAGAAGGAAATGTGACAGTACATGTCAATTTGAATGGTCAGCATAGACATGACCAGAAATATTGCACAATGACCCAATTTTAATTAAAAGCTGGAACATTAACACAATGAAAGTGTTTTACACAGAGGAGCAAAAGGAGAGTAGGATGGTAAGCTGGAACAAGTGATTCAATGCTGGGAAACAGGACATTGTTAGCCTCGACTGACACTGAGTACAGCAACATATTTTGCACCCTTATGACTCGGAGTTTATAATTAGGCACTTGGGACTTCACATTGCTTCCATTTTTATGGAGTTGTGCTGTCTTGTGATTACAGTGGAGTCTAAGGTTAAACCGAGAATTATTAAACCGAGAAGCAGTCAGCCTTCAGAATTGCACTTTCAGCAGTTCTGACTCTGCACTTCCATCGCTCATCACAGGAATTACTTAAAATACTTTTCAAACATTTCCTCTTTTACTTTTTCGACCGGGTCCAGCAAACTGCACAAATTGGGATCCAGGTGCTCTTTCCAGGTAGGAATATCCAAACTCATTGGGAGAGGGGGCAGGAGGGAGAAGGTGTATAAACCCAATCAGGAAAGGAGTGTTTGGTCAGTTCAGGAAATGGTACAAGCCTGACCATGGTTATATAAAATAAAAACACAAAATTCTGGAAAAACTCAGCAGGTCTGACAGCATCTGTGGAGAAAGAAACAGAGTAAATGTTTCGAGTCTGAATGACCCTTCTTCAGAGCTGATGGCTCAGATGATTATATAAAACCTGCATATCGAGCTTCTAATTCCTGCCCAGAGGATGAATGAAATACATGGTCTGTTTGGGAAGACACAGTGAAGCATATTTAGGAAATAATAGACATTTTGTCTGTGGGTATATGAGTCTGAGTATATGGGTATATCTATCTGTCATAAGTCCTGTGGCGATGGGCAAGTGACATTGCAGCAAATGTGAATTCACTGGGAGCTGCAGCCGAGAACCTGTACACAGGTGCCTCAGGCCATAATGTCTTTTTTCACTAGGATGAAGCAGAAGTGGAATTCAGCAACCCCCTGAATGAGTGAGTAGCCCGTTTCAGGACCATACTGCTCACTTCCCTAGTAAGAAGAAGGGGCTAGAAAAGGTCCCCTCAATATTGTCTACTATACCTCCCTGGCCAGGTGGACAGGGATCCCATCAAATTGTAAGTCAATCTCAAAGAAGTAAGCAAAAGTGGGACTGGTCACCACTGGTGCATGAAACATGTGCACTCCTGTGAACAATGCCACAGCTGACAGACCTGAGACAGGAACTGCTCTTGGTCATAGACAGCTGTCTAGGTACATCATCCTGATCACTGCCCTCAGCGAGATGCATCTTCCTGAGGACGGTCAGCTCAAGGAAGTCGGTGCAGGTTACACATTCTTTTGAAATGGCTGTGGAAATGAAGAATGACACAAAGCTGGCGGGGGCTTTGCTTCATGAGCCATCTCGTCAGTCAGTTAAATTGCCTTCCCAAAGGTGTTTAATGATTATCTGATGGTGCTTAAACTCCTCCCTGCATGGCAATGGGTAAGCAACTCTCATTAGTGTGTATGTCCCTGCCATGGCCAACCCTGGTGAAGTCAAGGATAAATTCTATGATGACCTCCACTCCTTGATTGTTACTGTGTGAAAGCCAGAGAAGTTAATTCAACACAGGAGTTGGTGCAGGTCACCAGGCAAGGGAAGGGGTCATTAGAAAAAAGAAGTTTGGATGTTGTAACAGAAATGGTCTCTTGCCGAAGGTATGTGCTGAGCATGAGCTCTTAATCACCAACACGATTCTTCACCCTCCAAATCACAAGACGTCTTGGAGGCATCTCCTTGGCATCTAATTGACTTTGTCATCACCAGGCAGAGGGACAGGTAGGATGTGCATGTAATGAAAGCCATGTGTGGCACTGACTGCTGGGAAAATTTCAGGGGTAATAGTGTACTCCACTGCTGTAGAGGCCTTTGGCCCTACCTCTCTTTTGCAGCAACAGTAGTTCGATGAAACCAATGAGGTAATCCAGGAACTACTGGAGGAGAAACATTGCCTGTACAGGGTTTTCCTCAATGACATGTCATCCCTAACTAGACACAATGCCTACCAGAAGATTCACATATAAAGAAGCAATCAACAGGCTGCCACAGGTTGCCATTGACTGCTTCCTTGATAACCCTCCAACGGTGTTAGAAATGAGGAGCACAAACTCCTGTCTAGTGACAAAGTTCCAGGAGCTCATGCTATCCCAGCTGAGGTCCACATGCCTGGCCAAGAAGCTCATTGAACTCTTTCAGTCTATGTGGGAGCAAGAAACCATCTCACAAGAATTCAAAGATTGCTCCATTGTCCATC
Organism: Carcharodon carcharias; assembly: GCF_017639515.1. NCBI lineage: Eukaryota > Metazoa > Chordata > Chondrichthyes > Lamniformes > Lamnidae > Carcharodon > Carcharodon carcharias. The sequence continues at coordinate 27,829,123 of NC_054479.1, forward strand.
TGTACAAGTGGAAAGAAACTCACCAATCTTGTGATAGTCATAGAGGAATCTCATTCCTCTCCATCACCAGCAAAATCTTCACCAGAATCCTTCTGAACTACTTAGTGCTGCATCTCAGCCAGGATCTGCTCCCAGAGGGTCAGTGCAGTTTCAGAAAAGGCCGAGGAACCAATGATATGATCTTTACAGTTAGACAGCTCCAGGAGAAATGCCAAGAATAGAACATGGACCTCTACACCACAATTAATGACATGACAAAGGCCTTTGACACAGTCAGCCATGAGGGCCTTTGGAAGGTAATGGGGAAATTAGGCTACCCTGCAAATTCATCACAATGGTTCAACAGTTCCATGACAGCCTGCTCACAGGTGTCCCAGGTGATGGTGAGTCTTCTGACTCATTCCCAGTCACTAATGGAGTTAAACATAACTGTGTGCTAGCGCCAACCCTCTTTACATTTTTGTACGCCATGCTCTCTGATGCCTTCCATGATGGTGATCCTGATATTGATATCTGATATTGCATGGACGGAAAGCTACTCAATGTGAGACGACTCCAGGGAAAGACCAAGGCCTTCAAGGACTTTCTTTGTGGTTTCCTGTGTGCTGATGACAGAGCACTAGCTGCCAGGAAAGAGCTGGACAAGCAAAGTAGCATGGATTTGTTCTCCAATGCATGCAACAAACTTCGATGTTACGATCAGCACGAAGAAAACTGAAGCAATGTACCAGCCCAATTCAAGAAAGCCCCATCTCAAGCCCAGGGTTTCAGTTCATGACCAGAACCTGTCAGCAGTGGATAAGTTCACTTATCTCAGGAGCACACTTTCTTGAGCTGTCTATATTGACAACGAGACCCATACAAGAATTGCCAAAGCAAGTGTAACTTTCAGGCAGACGTTGAATAGAAGACTAGGAATGAAGAAGAGTAAGATGGTCATCAAACTGAAAGTCTATAGAGCAATAGTCCTGTCCACGCTCCAGTGTATGAGACTTGAACTCTGTACCTGCGTCATATCAAGAAGCTCAACCACTTTCACTTGTGCTTCCTTCAGAAGATCAGATGGCAGGGCAAAATATCAAACACTGAGATGCTCACCTGAGTTGGCTTTCCGAGCATCCAAACCATACTGAGACAGTCACAGGTGAATTGGGCTGATCGCGTGGCCAGAACGCCTGACATTCACTTACCAAGGGGAATCTTCTATGAATAGCTTGAATCTGGAGTGCGCTGTCATGGCAATCAAAGGAAGTGCTACAAGGACACTCTGAATGCTTCACTTAGGAGTTTTGAAATCAAATTTGAATCCTGGGAGTCATTCGCCCAGAATCACTACACTTGGCTTAACCAAATAAAAAATAGTGCAGCCTCCTTCCAAAGTAAGCACAAATCTGAAGCAGAGTGAAAGCGCAAGCAGAGTAAACCCAGAATGAATAATGCATCCAAAACTCAATGTGTGATTGCACTTGTTTCAGCTAAACAAAATAACTGACAGCCATTCGCTTATTCATTCCCCAGAGCAATGTCTTGCCCAATCAAAGTCAAGCTGCCTGGTTTAAATTTCAGATAATGCTTGGCAGTTAACTGTCAGTCACTATAAACTGATGCATTCTCCTTGGCAATGCCTTTACCAATCAGAGTCCACTTGCCAACCAATTAGCACTCCCTTCTCATACAGTATAAATATCATCATTCCCCTGACATTGATATTTTCTTATAGATTGTCCTGATGAGTCTAAGACAAAAAGTTTTGACAAAAAATCTCTTTTTTATCCAGCAATGCTCATTTATATTTTACTGAAGATAAAGATCCAAAAGCAGAAAAGACATAATGCACCTCAATTAAATTAATTGACACTACAAAGAATATATTGTGTAACTCACCATTGGTAATGGCATGTTAATTATTTGTTAAGATGCACAAGTGAAGGGTATTCTTTAATTAAGTACTTAGAGTATTTATAAAGAGAGACTGCTGGGACACTGGGGCTGGTAGGTTAGAAGCAGGCCGATGTAATGCTGCATTCTGTGAATGAACCTATTTTCAAGAAAAGTATTAGTGTCTGGTTTCATACTTCATCAATTGGCTTGGGATCAATGTAACAACCATCCCACAGCAAAGGAGAAATTATACACCTCTCTGAAAATAGGGTTCCATAGCAAATAAGATATTCTGGGCAATTTTCATCTCCATTATACCTATGTATCAATTTATGAGGTTGAAAGGAAGGAGATGTTTGGCAGCAATCCATTCTGGTGGATTCCTATTGAGTTTGCACTCCATGCACATTTTTCGTTTCCCAGAAAAAACAGGTGGAAACTTTAATGCAATATTAAAATGAAGCTGAGTAAAATTATTTCTACATGCACCCAATTTCCTGTTGTTCCAGGAATTGGCAGGGACTAATCTTGAATTTTAATGAGCTTCCGACAGTCAAAAATTCAACTGGCAGAGAATAAAAGTTAAAAATGAAGAATTCTGACTTAGACAGAAAGTCAGGCAGAACAATTCCACTGACTGGGTGATAGAGTTGTGAAATGAGTCACCAGGACAATGCTTTGAAGCAGTCAGTATAAATGAACATTTTCTGGACATATTCACCAAAGGTGATAACACTCACTTTCAAATCCTATGGTATATCTAGCATCCTAGAGCAGCTTAAAGTAAGTTGGCAGAGATATTTGATAAGTTAAAAGGGACTTATCCCAGGACATATCAAAGGAGACAGAGGAAGACTAGATATAATCAAGCAGGAATCTTTGAGGGCTGGTGAGCTCTTCAGAACTGGAATGAAGAAATGTATATTGAAGAATGGCAACAAATCAGATTTACCAGCCCATAAGTCTAAGAAAATTAAATAAACCATTCAAAGGGGTAGCTGCAGAAGGTAGTTGTTAAAAATAAAAAGATGGTAGCTGCTAAAAAATAATAAGAAACAGCCAACATAAATTTCAAAGAAGAATATACAGCTCGACAACCTTCTTTGCAGACTTTTCAAAGTAGATGCCAGGGTCCCAATTTTAACCCATTCAAAGCCCATCCACTTTCACAAGAGTTAAATTCAGGCCCTGGAAATCACCAAAAGCTTTTATCTGGATGTACAAGAAGTTTTGATAAAGTTCCATATGAAAGATCTCAAATTAACTAGGAGATTGGATCAGAAACGGATTTAATATAGGCATCTCACAAGAAAGGTAGCGGAAGTGTGAAACTAATGGAGGTGTTGCATGAAATCCCACTTTGTCCCTGTTGTTTTACTTTCTACAGCAAAAATAAATGTAACCTTATCCAATTTGAGGCCCTGAATTGGGACAGAGTGAAGACAAGATGCAGTAAAACAATTTTGTTTGGCAAAGCAATTGGACATTCAAATGACAAGTTAAATTCAACACATCCAAAGGTAGCAGAATTGATGGGTAGGGCTTCAACAATGTAGGGTTGTTTCTTTAACCCTAGCTCCTTTCCATACAGATTTCCATTGTGAATGTAAGACCAATGAATGTACTCTATTGTGTTCAATGCTCTGTCACCACAAAAAGTGTATATTTACATTAAAAAGATGCACAGAAGATCAAGTAGACTGATGCTGAATGATGAGCTATGAGACAAGATTGGAGGAAGTTCAAGTTTTGCCACCTAGAAAGTTTAGGGGTGCTCACTGGGTTCTATAAAATATTAAATGGTGGTAGGAGAGATACATAAGATAAACCAAGGGAATTGCTTCAAAGTAAGAGAAGAAGGAGGACCGGAGGGCATAATAGAAATGAAATAAAAGTAAATTTATAACATCAGGAAAACATTAGAAATAATCTCTCAGGCAGGGTTTAGAGACAATAACATTATACAGACTCAAAATGCAGCTAGATGCTATAATCAAAGAACTGAAATCACAGAAATGACAGCATCGCAGAAGGCCGTTTGTGCCTGTGTCATTGCCATTGCTATTCCACATCAAAGCTATCTACTCCGGCCCATTTCCTGTAATATTTTTGCTCATAAAAACTCACCTAATTCACTTTGATAGTCATATTGAATTTGGATTTAATAGTTGCCAGTGGTAATACATATTCTAACAACCTTTTGAGTGAAAAAAATCCTTTTAACTATCCCCCCGCAGCTTCCTACTTCTAGTGCTAAACCTAAATTTATGATATCATTTTCACAATTCATTGACCAGTAGAAATGATCTTTCACTTTCCATCTTCTCACAAATTCAATCATTTCTAATGGAACCCCGTTCAACCTGCTCCATTCCAGTCAAAACAGCCCTCATTTTTTTAAAATAAATCCTCATTACTGTATCAACATATTACAGGTATCATCATCTTGAATCAGGACTACATATTTTCCAAGGGTCAACACCCTTTCTATAATGGAGCATGAAAAACTGCATACTGTGACCTAATTAATGTCATGTACTGATTCATCATCACCTCTTGTTTTTGAATATGTGTTTCTGCTTTCCTAGACCTCCAGTTCCTCCATTCAACTGAGAGTGTTGCTGCCCAGTGTCACTATCAATACATATATGATTTGTGCTATCCTGCTGATATACTTACAGCCCTGCGACATGAAGCTTTACAGTTCCTATGGGACTTTAAAATATACATTATCATTTTTGTCTGAAAAATTGTGAGCATAGCTCCAGGAGTAATTAGTTGGCTGTGAAGCCAGGTGGGGATGTCAAAGGAGCTATGTCAATACAAGTCTTTCTTTCTTTTTCTACATTGACTGGAGTGACCACACTTTAAAAGTACTTCATTGGCTGTAAAGCACTTTGAGGCAGATGATGGTTGTGAAAGATGTGATCATTTAGTCAGAAAATTATGGGTTCAAATCCTACTAATGACTTGAACTGAAATCTAGACTGCTGCTCCAGCGCACTCCTGAAAGAGTATTGCATGGTCATTCTTCAGATAAAGTATTCAATCAAGTTCCTGTCAATTGTTATAGTTCACACTTTTTCCAACACTGTTTTCTCACAAAAACAGGTTGACTACAATTTCTACAAATAGATTGCATCTCTTATGAACTGAAGTACTATTTTACTTTCTGGCACTTTGTGAGTTTATGGAGCTAAAGTCTGACAATTAAGCCTGATCATGATAAATTGCTTACTGCAGATCATAGAGCTCCCACAGCGCCTCCTGTCAGTCAGAATGTGGAAACTATCACAATGCTGGTCCATGCTAGACAAGCTAATCTACTATCCTCATTAACTTACAATTTAAAAAAAGGAAGTCTTGCATTTATACATCTTTCACAACCTTAGGATGTCCCAAAGTGCTTTATAGCCAATGAAGTACTTTTGAAAGTCTAGTCACTGATGCAATGTAAGTAATTTTTTATAGAAACAAAAGCATAAGCAAAATATTAAAGTACCCAATTATCATACAAAAGTTTTGGAAGCAGTCTTCAAAAAGTTAATTTATGCTTTTTAAGTGCCAGCCTTTCTGTGATTACAGAGCAAAACACAGCAATTTTGGCTTACAGCTTGTCTTACATTTTCATCTGTGCAGCTTGATCTTGTTTCCTGGTGGATGGAATGTAGCCTGAGCAAAGGTTTTTCAGCTAGATGTGTAACATATAGAACATATGAGCCCCAAAATGCTAGTAGAATTTGATGTGTTTCAACAGATATCGAACATTGACATACAACTAAAAGTCAACCCTGGAACGCGTATCCTTAGAATCTCTTTTTCTGATAAAACATGTACTTTTAAGGAAGCTAAACAAACCAAAGTTGAGGGCCATCATATCTCAAACCCTGGAATAATTGCTTGGGATGTTTATCTCATCCGTGTGATTTTCCTTCATCCCAATCAATTTTTTTAACACTTGGCAACAATCAAAGATTGCATATTAATCTTCTCACTAAACCAGGATAAATTTAATTGGTGAACAACCTAGATGAATATTTAACAGGAGGTATTTTTATTCAATCTAAATATGGGAAAGGCTATTTGCATTCCAGCTGATCATATGGAAAAATTTACATCTCATCGAGCTACCCCAGAGAGACAGCAGACTAACCATTTAAAATTGAATTTCTCTTGTGAGTTAAAATTATATTAATCTTTTTTTTTTATTTCACAATCTGCTTGTTTCAGCAAATTAAGAGAATGTTAAAGGCCCTGATTTCACATTCAGCGGCAAAGCAATTGTGTTCACCGCTGACCTCAAAGAAAGCTGCCCACAGAGATCAAATGATCCCTGTGGTATGGCTATCCCTTTCCCAATGTCAGCTTGAATTTGTTGCCAAGTCAAGGAGAGCTCCAGGCATCCAGCAACACTGATAACATTGAGCAGGGTAAGCAACCAATCATATTGGAGTATCCCCACAGAGAGCAAACCAGAAAGCAAAAACTAATGAATCCCTCCACTTTTAATTTTAAATTTGATGGAGTGTGAATTACATGATTGGGACATACACATAAGTAGAAGCTGAAATATCATAAACAAACATCTGTAAAAATATTTTTTTTTAAATGCAGATCTTTTTATCATAATGCTATTCTACAAATTGATATTCTACAAATATTAAATTAGTATTTGATGGACAGTGAAGCAGAAATTATGAAGTTAGTAGGTTGTTGAAAACCCAGCTACACTTCTTTCAACAAGGTTTAACATTTTCAACAGTACTTACAGAGTGAACAGCAGTGTAAAAAGTGCAAGTTCTCATCAGTTTAGTGACTTCTATTTGAATGCAGACTGTGAGAACTTCAATAGGGCATTCTTTGAGGAAGCATAGAATTAAAGACAGCAACTTCAGGATTTTCACATCCAATTGCACATGTGTGGCTTCCAAGCTGATAGTTTCACCATCTTTGCTACCACAAAATCTGGCGCATTGATCCTATGGCACTATTTGAAGACTGAGGAATTCTCCAGGCAACTTGGTCAACATTATAAAGCAGAAAATGCTGGTTAAAGCTGACCTGCTGAGTTTTTCCAGCATTTTCTGTTTTTATTTCATATTTCTAGCGTCCGCAGTATTTTGCTTTAACCTAATCAATGTTCCCCACTTTAATGAGCATCACTAGAAACAGATTACCTTGTCCGCCACCTCATTGTTATTCGTAGTTTGTCGCTAAATGCAAAATGGCTGCTGCATTTGCCAACAGTTGTTGCACTTCAAAGTGTTTAATGCTGTGTGAAGCATTATACTGAAATCCATTTTAAGGCTCTATATAAATGTAAGCTTTTTTTGTATTAATGAGTTAATAATCCCTGCTGCCAGCAGTTACAATGAGCACGCAAATGAGCTGAAAAGCAGCAGATTTCACGTAAACCAATTTCCAATCTCGTTGGGAGACCTCACTGCTAAGGATTGGCCTACTAGTTGTAAAGTATTAGGAAGCGTATGTCCTGCTGTGATAATCTTCGTGCTCATGAACAGGCTACATCTCACACGTGTATCAGATACAGCTGGGAAATTGAATTAAAAATAATTATGTAAATTAAATCCAGTGAATTGTTTCTGATTGTGAATAAATCAATTTAACATCCATATATTCCACTGAGCCCTATGTTGTCACTGAGTAATTATTCAAAACACAATATTTCCTCAATAGAAAAATGTGGCCAGAACCTTGATTTCAAATGACCCATTTCCCTAAAACTATGAATCCTGCAATTCAATCAGCTCTAGAAACATGGCAAAGACTTTTTCTGCTGTAGCCACTTTTAATGTGCAATGTGACTGTCATTATTTTCCCCTTGAAAGATAGTCAACGAAATGCCATTGTGAACGAGCGCAAGTATGAGGTTGCCATTTGCATTTTCTTTGAACGTGGATCACTTTGTGGCCTCAAATTCTGTCTGGGCAGGTAAAGTAAAAGTATCCTCCAGTTTTCAACTGAATAGAACTCAGGAAAGGCCATGCTGGGCATCAGAAATGAGCACCCAAAGCCAATAGATCTCTAATTAGTTACTGGGGTAGAGGTACCAGAGATAGGAAACCATGGCTAAAACATCACAATGAGAGACAAGGATTAAGAGACCCGAACCAAAGTTTTGAGATTCAGGAACCTGAGTTAGCAAGGTTGTTACTGAAGGATGCAAGATTAAGGTTAAGAGACCAGGGGCAGGACTCCCCAAGCAAGCTCTGAACCCATCATCAGGCTCAAACAAGGGTCAGCAGCCCCACTGTGTGGGAAACATTTACTCATTGTGATTTTCCCTGGAACGGCCAATTAATGGCCAGATGGTGGCCTCACTTTTCAATTAAGGATGGTGGGCACTCTCTCAAAGTTGAAGAGCCAATCAGAGGCCTTCCAGCTTGAAAGCAGTACCAGGGTCATGATATGTAGGTGACGGAGGGGGTGCTTCAAAATAGAGTTGCCCTCGCTCCAATCTTTTCAACCTTTAAATAAAGAATGGCCTTTGCAGTTGGGTCACTGCTGCCTGGGAGAGCAGGGTAGCCAATAGCTGCTGCTGCAAGCAAACAGGCCGGGAGGGCCTCCAGAGCTGTCTGGACCTGCCACCGGGAGGCCTTCTCCAGACAGCTGAACCATCCTCCGCCATCTCTGGGAACCCGAGAGGCTGACTGGAAAACCCCAGTCAACCTCCTTCAGTTTCCCTTAAGTGCATTTCACAAAGCTGAACTGACTACCCACCACATGTGGATGGGTGGCCCTACTGCTTCACAAAGATGCTGAAGGGTCCACATTGTACTCATGCTCATTTCATTCTGGGTATTTGCTGCACACCATATTGGTTTGTCAATGTAAATAGGGGGCCTAATAAGGCAACCTTTGCATTTTTTTCGTAATTGACTGCACCATGTACCATGCATGCTGCTGTCAGTTTTGGCAGGTAAACACCAGCCAAACCAATGCACTTTAAAGAAACCAATGGGAGGCTGTCGCTAAAATATTAAATACGAAATTCTTCACATATCTGTACAGATTTATTTAATTGTTACCCAGGATATGGCAAGCATGGCATTCAATGCCCAACCCTAATTGTCCATGAAAAGGTAGTGATGTGCCTTCTATTTGAACCCCATATTGTGAAGGTGCTCCCACAATGCTATTAGGTAGCGAGTTCCAAGTTTTTGACCTGACCATGATGATGGAACAGCGATATATATTTCTAAGTGAGGATGATGTGTGACTAGTAGACGAAGGTTGGAAGTGATGTTGGGGAGATGTTACTTGAGATGCTCCTTCTGGCTCCATGTGAAATCTGCTGCCACCACCTCTCTCCTTCTGATCTCCTCCTTTCGCACCCAGAACCCTATACTCACATTAGGTTCTTTTAGGCATTATGGGAGTCTCCAGCACACCGCTCATGTCCAGATGACGCAGGAAGACTAACTTTGCATGTTCCTCTTTCTCATCAGTTCTGATGCAGCAGTTTTCGTTAGTGAATTTCTAGGCCACTGCATCTGTGATCACTCTGATCTTAGACACATCTGTCTTCCTTTTATGTAACTGTCACAGTTAGTCTGAAAGGTGCTCTCAGTGCAGTTAAATCTGCAACATGATCTGACATGGCTTCTTCAAACTTGTGTCTCCCATGGGCCTGAGCTCTGCTGTTTATATCCTGCATCACAGCACTGAGGTTTTCGCAATGCATACAAATATGTGGTGCACGGTGGCACAAATATATCATGTAGGTTGTATTTCAATCATCACAATGTGTGCATCAAATATGCTTGTGCAGAAATTGAGAGAAAACGGAGGATCATAGATATACCCTAACATAAGTCTGTCTTCCAATGTTGCCCGTCTCTCTCTCTTCAGACCTGCTAATCAAAGTATGTATAGAACTTGTCTGGGGTTTCATATAGCAAGACTGTAGTTCTGTCTGAAAACTGCTTCCAGTCAGGAGCATAAATGAGGTAAAGGATACTTGGGTAGGCTCCAAGAGGTTTGGAAAGCTCATATAAAGACTATTGTTAGAAAAATTAAATCAGCTGAGGGACCTTAATGCCTTTTACTTATCTAGAAATGTTTGAGTCACAATGCTCAAGCTTATGATGAAAAACATTTAAACAAAACTGTAGCTGAGGTGCTGAGAATTCAGTTCTGAGAGTTTGGCTCCCACTCTGACACCTTATTCCTATTCATCCTGCACAGTTTCAGAGAGATGCTAATTATGCTGATGTGGTATCGGCTGTTTCCTCATCCCCAGATGCAACACAGACATTTTTCAAAGCCATAACAGGCTCATGTTTACAGCTATAAAGTAAATGAGTTTTAAATTAGGCATTAGATTGCCACGGTATTAAATATTACCAGGGAAGCTCGAGTTCATTTGTACAGCAGAGGCATATGTTTTCTTTTTTAATTAAGCAAGCCGAGGAATGACAGGTTTTTCTCCTGCCCACTTGCTATTTAATGACAGTATCAGGCAATCCAAGGTTAATACTGAATACCAAACAAAGGTTTCTGCTTTGCCCTGGCACTGTGCCAACAATGAATACCATGAACAGCTCCCCCTGCTTTGACCTGGCAACAGCATTCAGCCAGCACTCTATACTGTACAGAGCACTCTCTGCTCTGGTGGTGTATCTCGTCCCTATTTCCAGATGTTCTACTTTCTCTTTCATTGTGGCCAATTAGTAGTTTAGCTCAGAGGAGTTTGTCATCCAACATCTGTGTGACTGAAACCTTCACAGCAATGCCCATGGGCTCAATGAATGCTCAAATCAAAATGGATTTCTAACGAGTTTGATTATAAATAATGTTCGTTAACAGTGACATAAATGCTGTGATGTTGAATTTAATGGGAGATTAATTTCCTACAGCCCTCCTACTCAGAGGAGATTATTTTTGGAATGAGCCTGTTTGAGTAGGCAGAAAAAGGGAAAATACAGGGTGGAGGCCTGTTGATACAGTTCTGGTTTGCAAGCCCAACCCATGGTGAGTTCATGAGGCTAAGACTCTAATAAAAGTCCTTGTGAGAGTATCCATTAGCAGGCACTAGGTCACCTTCAAAACAATGGTTTTCTAACTGCATTGGGATTATCAACAAGAAGGGAAAATTGGGAAATGGCTTTCAGACTCTCAGACTAAAGGCAGTTAAAGTAATGATACTACTTGTGTTTCTATAGTCTGTTGCCATGTTACTTGATATGATTTGTGCATTTAATTGCTACAGAACCAAAGAACCCTATTGAAAGGTTTTGAGAAACATTGAAGTGAAAAAAAAACTGCAAATATACACATGGTATTCCAAAACAAGATTAACAGCAATGCTTTAGAATTGCACAAAATTGCTTCAACATGTTTCACTTACAATGAACTTTAATAGTAATTGTTCTTATGTAAGCAAATACAAGCTGCTTTGAGTCAATTATATCCTGTTAACAGCAATAAGATGAATGGCCAGTAACATTGTGTTTCGGTGACATTGGCTAAGGAAGAAACATCTGCTTGAATGCCTTTTCTTCAACATATACTTTATTCATAAAATTTTCAAAAGTATTACAATACAATGTAAGTGTGATAGTAAACATAGTGCAATCCAGATTAATTTGGTCAAATAGAATAACCTGGCACTCTGTGGTGCCTCAGTCGACTTACAATATAGATTGTGTTAAGAATACAAGGTTTTATAAGATGGTTATGTTTTAAATTGCCACTTTTAATTCAAGGTAAAAAGGGAGCACATGACCTCCTTCTAGTTCTGTCTGGCAATAAGCCTGTGTGGCCTTGTTAGCATGGGAGCAGGGAACCCAGGTCAAGTGCTATTGAAATCCACATACCAGGTTTAACACCTGGAAAACAAAAGGACAGAGAAATAGATAGACTTACAGACTCTCAGGCAGTCTGATTAAATTGCCCTGGGGACAGAGAGAGAGAGATAGAGAGAGGGAGAGAGAGAGAGAGAGAGACTGAAACTGAAACTGAAACAGAGAGAGAAAGAGAAAGAGACAGGGACAGCAGATATTATGTTTGCTATCACACTTGCGGTCAGCAGGGGGAAAAAGCTGTTTTGCTGTTAGCTACTGGAAAGAATGTGGGTGAGAGAATGTTCCCTGGTCGAAGAGACAGAACCCATGGAAATTTAAGGACACTGGAAGATTCATCCTGGTGAGGCCAGGATAAGGAATCATCGGGGTGAGTCGTGCATTGCTGCCAACCCCTATGTGTACTATGGCAGGAGGCTCCTAAACGGAGGCCTTTGCCCATTCAGTTTTTGTAGTGGCACCCCCTAAGCTGCAGTGGATTCCTCAACATGCAACTGAATCATGGAATATGCCAGTATGTGACACTCGATCATGGACATCTCCTTACCCTGGCAGACCAACGTGTTTTGGGGCAAATAAAAAAAACAGCAGTGCCAAGATGTCAGGTGAGCACAAAGGATCTGATGGGGAGGGATTTGAACAAGCCATGGCATAATTGATGTTCCCACGAACCACCAGAAGTGACAGGAAGTATAACTCAGTTTAGTTTCTCATCCAAACAGTTGCCAATACCATTAACTCACCATAGGGTCAAAGTTATTACCACTGGTGTTAACTTTACTCCTGGGCACTACCAGGCAAATCAGAGAGCACTTACATTGTCAATTGATGTATATGGTTGTGCCAGGATTTTGGTAAAGGAGTAATATGTTGAAACTCCTTGCATTATTAAGGTCAATAATTATTCACATACAGTTCTATCAATTACAATTATCCTTTTGTAATGCCTTTATAATATAGGTATTCTGGTTTTCTGCTGATAGTTACTTAATGACCTACTTTTTATATAAAGAGGGCAAAGAAAAGCAACGTTGCCACACCTAAGAGAAAAGAGTACAGGGGTTTTGTTAATAGACCAGTAATTCAGAGACCCATACTAATGATTTGGAGATGTGAATTCATACCGCATGGAGGCTGCGTATTGTATATTTTATATATCTCAGGCCAATGCAAAGATGAAACTAGTTTCTTATTGTGCAACAGATTTATTTACTATAGTTTTAACATACCTATGCAATCACAAAATGTCTGCACTCATACTTACAGCTCAGCTTCTTTAAAACTGAAAACTACACTGAGGAATTTAAATTCAGTTAATAAATAAATCTGAAATAAAAAGTTAATATTTGTAATGGCAACCATGCAACTACTGGGTTGCCATAAAAACCTATTTGGTTCACTAATCTCTAGTGTGACCTATATGTGACTCCAGGCCCACAGCAATGTGCTTGACCCTTTAAATTGGCCTAGCAAGCCTCTCAGTTAATGGCAATTAGGGATGGACAATTAATGGTTGCCTAGACAGCAATGTCCATGTCCCATGAATGAATTAAAAAAGGGGGTAACTGAGACCAGCAGCTGAGAAAGACTGATGCTGAATCTTAAAGGTGAATTGCTGTGTTCCATTGTGCTGTTAGATGATGAGTAAGGATCCCAGCAAATAGAATCTGCATCAGAAAAGTGTTCAAGAAGTCTGTGGGCACCATAACTGTTCAGTCACTAAATCATTGAACTCTCGATGCTGACCAGGGATCAATATGCCTTTATCCAAGAACTTGGATGGAGTTCCATATCACCATATCAACAGACTCCCATCAAAATTATGCAGCATTTAATCTTCCAAACAGCCTGAAGTGCTTTTTTCACATTCCATCATGGAAATGGTAATAGAGTTGTAATGTCTTCAGTGAGAAAGAAACTCTATCTTTAGTAAACCTTACTGGTTTACTTCAGCTACACTAAAGCCCAATTAAAGGCAAGTCACTCCACTAAGACTCAAATGGACTGGATCAGAAGATGGATAGTCACATGTAACCAGTCCTGCCCAAGACCTTCCAAAACCAACCAAGACAGAATCCCAGGAAAGACAAAGTTATTCTTCTAAATCATTCCAAGTTAAATCCTATCAAGATTGTAAATATAAGTTGTAATGTTATTGGAGAGTAAGTATAAGTGTCTGACACATACAGGGTTAATGTGGGACTGAGTAGAGTACCCCCCACATAGTGCAGTAAGAAGGCACATGACCAGGCCCAGGGGTCAGTGTGGTGTTGAGCAGGCACACATGTAGGCCTAAGTGTGAAGATAGCTCCTAGCTTGTACCCTTTACTGTACATGTGTAAATAGTTCTAGTAGTTAGTAAAGGTTTACAGTTAACCTACAGAAGGCTACAGAGGCTTGTTTAAAGCATACCATTCTGTAATCAACACTCTCCCAATGTGGTGGCAGCAATGGGATCAAAACCCAGAACATCACTAAAATGCTGAACAAACTGTAATGCTAGAAAACTAAAAAAATTTCAACAAAGCTTTCTGTCCTGAAAGAAGCCTTCAAAGCAAGCGGAGGGGGAAGAGGGAAAATCACCAGATAATGCTCCAGAGAAAGGCCTGGAAGCTGAAGGCAGAGATCTTTACAGAGCAGAACTCCTCTGAATCTCCCTTGGAAGTCCAGCTTCAGAGTGCAGAGCCTACAGAACCTGCAAGGGTGAGCTAAATCTTTTAAAATTCCAGGCTGGAGCAAGTCCTGAGAACCCTTTAATTAATTCAGTCAGAAGTACCATTTGAAAGAAACCCATTGCTAAAACTTGATCCCCAAGTCAGAGTCTCAACACATGGCCTCCGAGCTCATCAGAGACAAAAAAAAAATGAAAATATTAATTAAATATTTTGGGAACATCGAAACTGTCCCACTCCGAAAACAGAAAGCATGAGCTATAATTCAACCACCTCATCACTTGGTAAAGTAAACCACTGAACAAAAGAAGTCAGCAGACAGCCAATCCAGGCAACTATTGATAATAAAAACTTCTATCAAGGAGCATGCCATCGCCCTTTTGCGGACCCTGCCAAGCTGACAAATGCGGAAAAGCCCTTTGACTCCGAGTCAACGGCGACGCCATTTTAAAAATCCGGAAACTCTTAAAGCTGAACCCATTTTTAAAAATTTTAACCATGGATCACAATTCCACACTTTCAAATCAATTTGACCTAAGCCAGGGCCCAAACCAATCACATCACTGGGGACTTTTTGAGGAAAAGATTCATGAGATACAGCATTGTTTCAGGTTTAAATAAAAAGTCAGAAGAAGAGCAGGTGAACACGTTGCTTTACCTGATAGGCTGGTTCGTAGATGACATTATTGTAAGACAGGGAATTAATGAATCGTTCACCAAATTCGAGGAGGCACTGAAATCTTTTGATATTTATTTCAACTTAAGAAGCAATAAAATAATGGAAAGAGCTAAATTCAATAAGAGAGTGCAAATGCCAGGGGGACCCGTTGATGCATTCATAAATAATCTCTACAGGATGGCAGAAGGTTATGAACATGGAGATTTAAAGACTGAACTCATCTGAGAGACAGAGTAGTTAAAAACAGAAAATGTTGGAAAAACTCAGCAGGCCTAACAGCATCTGTGGACAAAGAAACAGAGTTAATGTTTTGAGTCTCTATGACCCTTCTTCAGAGCTAAAAAGGGTCATACAGACTCGAAACGCTAACTCTGTTTCTCTCTCCACAGATGCCGTCAGGCCTGCTGAGTTTTTCCAGCATTTTCTGTTTTTATTTCAGATTTCCAGCATCCGCAGCATTTTGCTTTTATCTTGAGACAGAGCAGTGGTAGGAGTAACAGACAATGCACTCTCTGACCTACTACAAGCAAAAGAAGCTCCAACCCTGGAAAAAGCAACGCAGAGTTAGACAGTCAGAACTCCGTGAATAGCCCAGGATAATCTTAAGGGTAGAGAATAAAACATGCTTGAGAGGCCAATGGTCAGTCCAGCTTGTCAGGCCACAAAGACACAGGAACAATCCAAGTCAGGGAAAGCTATTCCTGAACCAGCCAGCACGGAACCACGCCATTCCTGTGGAGAGAGACGTCGTCACAGCCAAGATTAATGTCCTGCGAGTACAGCCCAATGCTTTCACTGCAACAGGATTTGACACTATGGCAAAACCCCTGAAATGCATGGAAGGCCTAAAGATGATCCACGAGGTTGAGACAGCAAACCCAGAAGACACACAGCCATGGATGAGGTCAAAGATCTTGGTTCCTCATTTTGGAATGCAGACACTTTTGCCAATGGCCATCTAACAAATTTTAAATCAGATTCAGGTGCCAGTGTAACAGTCCTGTTGGACAAAGAACCGTGACTAGAAAGCCTCTGGCTTCGGGAACAATGGACACAAGCACTTTACACGCCGGGAGGAACCCAGCAGCCCCAAGGACTCACTAAATGACAACACTTTATAATACAATGTCATCACCCTCCATCATATTAAGTAAGGGTTTTAATGTCCTTGTTCTTCCTTGGAATCAAGGTGTGCAATAAACCCACTTCAGGGAAAGCTAATATAGTAAATGGCCTCTTGTTAACGCAAATGGTCAACTTTCCTGAAAACTGAGAATATATTGTATCTTCTTTTCATTGCGCATCCTGAGATTTGCTTGGCCCCATTCTGGGATAAGTGACCTTTCAGCTGTATCAGGTGAATATTGCATTAAGGCACCACTGCACTGAAAATAACCAAGGAAAGTGCTGCAGTGGCAGGGTATAAATATTGATGCGTTTAACGGCCATGCTGCACAGATTTAAAAAGAACTGCTTTTAAATAACACTCCTGAGACCAATTCGGCGGACAAGAACTGGAAAATGTGTAAATCATCCTGTAAATTTCCAAGTTCCTCCCAAAATCTACTCTGGAAAGAGGAGTGCTCCATGCTTTACAGCCTATCTCAAAAGAAAGTCCACAAGAAGCTGAAACTATTCTTGGTGGAATGACAATCCTTTGAAGAAAGGGGAAGCCTGGATTAAGGCTGAGCAGTGTTAAACTGTGGTCAACAGGGAGATCTGACATGCCAAGCGTAAATACAAAATTGAACGGTTCAGGACAGAAAACCCCAGGAAATTTTGGAGGTATATTAAATCAAAAAGAAAGGATAGTGCTGGAATACCAATTCTGCATGTTGGGAATAAGTTACTACTGGATTACAAGGAAAAACACTGACGCTCTAAGCTCACAGTTTCTGAGCGCCTTCGAGGAACTCATCAGGGCCCCTGAGTACAAATCTGTAGTATGAGAGAAGCCTTACAAACACATGCCTGGTGTTATAATTGCAACAAAAGGTGTTGAGAAACTCCTCCATTGCATTGATCCATACAAAGCTTCTGGTCCAGATGACATCCCAATCCATGCACTGACAACTGCAGCAAGTGAATTTGTACTGATGTTACAAGATATCTTTCAACATTCCATAAACACAGATGATTTATTCATCTACTGGCTAATGTCGCTCCAATTTACAAATAAGGACCCCTACCAATCCAGCAAACTACCAACCTGTTTTGCTTACTAGTGTTTGCTGTAAATGACTAGAGCACGTCGCTAATCAGACAACTTGAAGAGTGGAATATCCGTATTGATGCACAGCACGCCTTTCATGAAGTCAGATCAACAGAATCAAAACTCATCATGCATGATCTAATCTATAACCATGACAATCACATCATCACAGATCTAGCTATTTTAGATTTTTCTAAGTTTTTTGAACGTGTACCAAATGCAAAGCTACTGGACAATCTAGATCATTATGGAGCCTAAAGAAATACTAAGCACTGCATAAGAGCATTTCTTACCAAAGGGTAACAACGAGTCACAGTGAATGAGGAAGCTGCAAATTGGAAACCAGTCTTATCAGGCGTTCCCCCAGGTACCGTTTGGGCACACATTTGTTTCTTCTCTTTACTTATGAGATCAAGGATGGAATATCAAGCCAGATCAGATTCTTTGCAGATGTCTGTCTAGTCTACAGAGCTATTACTGAAGCAGCAGATGAGGTTAGTCTTCAGGAAGATCTAAATAATCTTGTTAAATGGGCCAATATTAGGGGAATGAAATTCAATGTTGAGAAATGTAACATCATGCAAAGCAGCAACACTCAATGTCCATCAGTACCCAACTATACAATGCATGATTCCCCCTTTGAAGTTACTAAAGAATGCCACTTTTTAGAAATCCACACCCAGAATAATTTAAAGTGGAATGTACAAAGTACAGTGTACAATGTACAAGTCTCCAATCCTTCCAAAATGCTTGGGTTCATGAAATGGAACTTCAATCACTCTAACTACAGAAAAGGAAATGCTGTATCAGTTAGACCACACTTAGAGTATATACAATGGGTATTTATAGATGTGATAAGTTATTTCTTCAATATTATTTTTTTAATATTCAACTGAACAAATGGTTTTTACAAGGTACAAATATTACCCTCCTTGAGAAAGTTCAATGTCAGGCAGCTTGTTTCATTACGAATAATTACTCACGAGACTCTAGTATCTCCCAAATAGAAACAGAATTACCTGGAAAAACTCAGCAGGTCTGGCAGCATCGGCGGAGAAGAACAATGTTGACGTTTCGAGTCCTCATGAACAACAGAACTGAGTAAAAATAGGAGAGGGGTGAAACATAAGCTGGTTTAAGGTGGGAGGGTGGGGGGAGAGCAGTGGGGGAGGGGGGATTGGTTGTAGGGACAAGCAAGCAGTGATACGGAAATCCTGTCGGAGAGAAGAGCAGTACTTCTTCAAGGTAGGCATTTCTTGAAGAGAAGTGGCAGTCAATTAAACACAGAGATAAAAACAAAAGTATCTCCCAGTTGGTCACATCGCTAGCCTGGCACAGACTCCAGAAACAAAGAAAAGGCCATAGGTTGGCACGCCTCTATAAAATTTTGAATGAACAATTAAATATTTCTAAGCAGTACATTAAGTGCAGAAGCGACCCAGAGTTCGTAGCCAACAATTGTTTACATTCGTGCTTCCTTTGCAAATTCTTTTTTCCCAAGAACAACTAAGGACTGGAACAATCTTCCACAAACATTAATCGCCATGTGCTCCAGGGATTCATTTAAGGAAAACGTGTTGAACTTTTTTAATGAATGTAACCATCGACTACGCTCATTTTGCACCTCCTGTGAAAATTTCCTGGTGAAAGGCTACCTTACCAAGTACCAAATATTCTGTGTCTCTCATTTAAGATTTTTCCAATTTAACTAGTGGTGTTGTAGCTTATGAAAACCATTTGTTCAGTTGAATATTAAAAAAATAATATTGAAGAAATAACTTATCACATCTATAAATGCCCATTGTATATTTCTCTGTAGTTTGAACACTACTTTTTCTGTTTTCAAAGAGCAATCATCCCAGGACAATCATTACCAAACCAAGAAATTTGTTTGTGTATTTCAACACAAGTAACGCAACCACAAACAAAGTGAACCCTTCACAAGAAAACATTATGCAGACTCTTCTCCAGAAGTGTTGGTAATGGCGTGCATTTACTCATGGGCACAGGATGCAAAACAGGTGGCACCAATAGCTCTGAATGTCAGGAGTCTCTTATAACAAATACATCAGTTTTGCACCACTGTCTGATTTTATCCTTACGATCTAGACATCATTAAATAATATAAATGCATCAAAGTGCCGTCAATTATCATGTTTTTACAGCAACAGAGTACTAATCAGTCTGCAGCTAAAACTTAGATAAATCCTTCAGCATCATAGAACTTCAAAATTGTCTCTTGGCATTAGCAGTCCCTTGAAATTTTCTCATCATTTCCCTGTTTGTAGTTAAAGCTCTCCTCCATTTCTAACTGTTCCCCAGCTGACATAATGCCAATACTCATGACTCCCATATTAGTAACTAGCTCAGTGACTCCAAATACTCATTGGTCCTTTCAATTTCATTTTTATGTACCCCTGTCCCTCAAAACAGCACTAAATATATGTAACTTGGAACTTGCTTGATTCTGTTTTAGTTGTCAGAGATCAGAGGGCATTTCTAACTTGCTAAAACATTTTACAAAACAACTTCATTGTCAGTTGGAAGCTTGAAATATTCCCCTTTGAATAGGCCTGTTTAGATCTCTTGGATAGGAACACATTTGCAATTTACCATTGCTTTCATCAATGACACGGGTGATTTTCGCTATTCCATTGGTTCATCTATTTCCTTATGATCTTTAACGTCTCCGTTCCATCAATCTTCATTTTAATTTTTCCTACAAAGAGCACTTTATTTCATGAACTGGGAAAATTGACTGCAAGACCTGACCTGATCTCCCACACTACCTTTGAAACAAATCCTTGTAATACTGTCTAAATGTTCCAATCCCCACCTCATTTTTAGCCTTTACTGAAAATTCTTTTTTCAGTAGGTCAAGTTTATTTAGTAAGGGCTCGGACCTAAAATTGACCGACCCTCTTTCAGCATCATTATAAACGTATCATTCCTTGGACTCGAACTCAAGTTCTGTCAAAGGGTCATGAGGACTCGAAACGTCAACTCTTTTCTTCTCCGCCGATGCTGCCAGACCTGCTGAGTTTTTCCAGGTAATTCTGTTTTTGCTTTTTCATTCCATAACCCTTCATTTGAACCATTCTGAAAGGATTGTATAGGCATTCTAAAGATAAACTAGAAGCATTTAAGAAGTGGATATTACTTAATGTACCGTGAAATTTGATTAAACTGCTTTTTGGTGTACTGGCATATGCCTTTTAGAATTCTTTTGCAGGACTGAGGTGGTTAATATGTTGTCAACCAAGAGTGAAAGTTTTACTCAAATCAGGAATTCATCTTTCAGGCATTTAACTATAGTAGCTTTTTTGGTAACCTGTGCACATCCTCACTGTAACATCTACAACCAGCTGGAAGAAAAAATCTGCAGCAAGATTATCAGAATCCCTTTGCTACAAAGGCTATCAGTCATTGTTTTCAGGGGTGTTATAGATCACACAGTCACTTGCTGCCATTTATTTGTTCAGTGGGAGCTGTTTTTTATCACTAATACCATGACCTTGTCATCTACTGCCTGCTCTAAACAGATCAAATCATTAACCTTTTCAGGACTAGTCCAAATACGTGCATAGCCGCAAATACACTGGCTAGTCAAGTGGGAGAAAACAGAACTTAATGTCAAATAGTGTGGCAATGGAGTGGTGGGTGGAATTACCAGCCAGTCTTAGAAAACAAGATGTTTTAAGTGATAACATTACAGATTTTAGCGATATCTTGGAGCATGGTGACTCTTTGGCAAAGCTGATGTTGCAGTAGATATTGTACTGTGCTGTGACTGTGCTCACTGAAAATGTATGTTTTACAATTTACAGTTACCTTGACTTCAATTGCAAGACAGCACTCTGTGCTTAACTATTTAACAGGCAGTGTGTGACATGACCCCTCAGAACATGCATATAAATGACAGTTGAAGAAGTGAATAGATGAAAATGAAAGGAAGAGGGGCAGCTGCACATGAATGTACTGTTAACATGTGTAATACGTGTGATCTCCTAGACTTGAGAATACCTTGATATTTGGAAAAATACAGTAGGCAAAATTTGATAGCTCCCAAAATCAAGTACAGGGATCACCATGCATGATTAACCCACGCCTGTTCCTTCTGATGCAGGCAGCACACAAACTTTGATTGTGCCATGCAGCCTAGTTGATCTCAGCAGGAGGCTCAAGTTTGTGTGAGGCTAGCAGCAGTTAAAATTAGCCAGCACCACTTAAAGCCAGCTTCTTAAAGGGGAAGTGCATTATGGCTCGAGCAAGTGTCGGAAGTGGCTGACAAAGACAGCCTGATTTGCAAGTCTGACTAATAGAGCATCAGGGAGAGCACTCCAAACTTCTCAGGCACTACACTGGAGGCCTTGGTGCTGGAGGTCGAAAGGTACAGAAATGCCCTATGCCCATGGGGAAATCAGGAGGCCATCCAGACTACATTGCAAAGGCAGTGGGATCAGATAGCCATTAAGGTCAATGCCAGCCATCTGGTCCCTAGGACCTGGATGCAGTGCTGCAAGAAGTTCAATGACTATACATGAGTGATTAAACTCAGTGAATGCATCTTTAAATGCAATTTCCTACCAACTGAACCATTAGTCTCACACACTGATCAATTCACCACATCTCCATTACCAATAAGCTTTATTAATTAAGATTCACATGTAACATTCATATGCTGCACCTCACCCTCACACGCTTAACGCTGCTGCAAGCCTCACACCCACATCGCACAGCTTGCAAACAATGCCAGCTATTCAACCATGACTGTCACATCACTCAACAGATTACATCACACTTCCCTTTCTCTTTCAAGCCAAGGTGATGCATAACTGGAGGCAACATCACCTAACTAGTGCAGGCATGTCCTAACCCCCCAGATTGCTAACATTGAGGTGGTCATGATTGAGACCACAGTCAGTGTTGGCACTGAAAACAACAAAGATGATAGTATGCTCATACCTAATCCTCCTTCTCAAATCCCACTTTCCCCTTGTCCTTCACAATCTTTTCTACTGTTGTAAGCGTGCTTTCCACCTATCCCCTCATGCAATTCTACCCTTATGCTTTTCCCCTTTCAGACATCTAAGCACTGTAAAATGGCCAGACAGTGGTGGAAAAGAAAGAGGTGGAAGAGCAGGAAGACAGTGAGGAAAGGGAAGCATCATCACTCACTCGCACACTTGAGGCACCAGCTCAGATAATGGTATGTGGTTTAGGGGATAGCGTTGAGGCAAAATCTTCACCAGGTATGAGTAGTCTGAAGGGCTGAGGCAAATGTTAGTGCTGGTGACAACTCACCAGAGTGCAAGGTGACATATAAGCTCTGCTGCAGAGATGAAGATTTAGATGGTACAGCCCACAGAAAAAGGCTGACACGTATATACACTGAAATGCTTGGTGCATTGAAAAGTCTTCCATTAATATCAAGGAGGATGTAGGAATCCAGCATCAGATTGGCACAGGGCAGCGCACAGAAGTTGGAGCTATCCTATCCAGCGTTGATAGGGTGACCAGTCCCACGCAAACACTTGAGGATGCAGTGCCGTAAGATATTCAATGACCTCGCATGAATGGTCAAGGTCAGTCAATGCATCTTCAAATGCCATATCATACCAAGTGATTCATTAGCACTTGACGACCCATCCATGATGCAGCATCGATGTTTCAGGTTTCGCTGCAGCACAAGCAAAAGCCTTTGGATTCTGCAGTGAAAGCTCAAGCTGAAGTCATACAAGGTCAGCTTGCTGCCATGTAAGCTCAGGCTGCTGCCATCATAGCTGTGGATACCAGTGTGCAAAGGAGCTTGCAGGGTCTTTCAGCAGCCAGAAATCTGTTCCCCAGCACATTGCTAGGATCACTGAGCCACCGAGAAATTGGCAGTGGCTCTATTGAGCATGAACCTGCTGTCGTCACTCAGAAAGACAGTATTTGCCCTCCCACCCTGCCATTGTTGTTACCTGTTAGCCAGCCAGCCTAGACTGCTGCCACTCATGCTGAGATAGTGTAGTTCAAAGCCAGGTCTCCTAGGACCAGAACTGCTAGAGACCTTTCTGGAAAGTCATATACAGCCTCTTTGACTGAAAATCAGAAGCCTTCCACCAGCGATGTTACAGCCGCTGGGGCAGAACAGCGTAGTTGCACCAGGACAGGCAAAGGTACACACAAGACTAAGCAATTAGTTGACTTTTGTATGGAATACTGGATGGTTTGATATATAAATTTGGTGGGGATGTTTATTTTGTGGTGCTTTTTATTTCAGCATTATAGCCAAAAGGAGATTGTAATGGTCAGTAATGTTATGATCCCCAGCTCAGATTACCACTGGACAAGGCTGATCCCAGGGTGGAACCCAGCTTGATAGGTCATAACTTTTATCTTTTTGTTTAGATACATGCAGACGAGTCACCAGAGTCAGCTAATGAACTTTTCACAAAAGCATAAAACATCTATTAAACACGAAAATATTAATTATATTACAATACTCCTTCACCCACAGCTATACTTTTACAGATATATACAGATTTGTAAGGATAACAGAAGTTACAAAAACTATCTTATATTCTAATGTTCACAGTAAGTACATGATCCATATAAACCAATAGGCAACCTGTGGTCAGGCATACCACATTCTGAAACCAAGAGACATATGCTACCAACTCTCATCAACTCCTCCCAAACATTTGTTACACCATGGGCAGGATTTTCCCTCCCTCAGGGGCGAAGTTGAAGGGTGGGTGCACACAGGTGCACTTCCGATCAGTGCCCCCAATTGGGGCCACGGCGCCATTTTACGTGGGCGTGCCAATTAAGGCCCGCCCAGCATGACATCTGCACAGAAGCACTGTGCGTTCCCTGTGCGGGCAGGGGGGAGATTCACACTGTCACATGAGTTGGGACATGTCCATAATTTTTACAAAAACTTTATTAAAATTTTTTAAACCCTATATGAAACCTCATCCCGCCCGTGGATGAGGTTTCATACTTTTTCTAATTCGCACTGGGGCTCCTGGCCTGCCCGCCAGCCTTGAGGTTGGTCGGGCAGGGCCTTTAATTACTTAACTGACTCTGTCAATGGCTTCAATTGGCTATTGACAGGTCGGCTGGTGGGCAGCTGATTCTGCTGCGCTCCCGCCTACCTGAAAATTTAAATGGGCCGCGGTGACTTAGGGAGTTCCGCCCAATGTCACCTCGCATCATTTTATGCATCAGCGAGTGGGCCCCGCCCACTCGCCGACGCATAAACCCCACCCCATGAGCCAACCAGTCTCACTGAATTCAGTCTTTCACACAAGGGTTTCAATCTCCACTTTCCAAGAACTCGTCTTAGAATCTTTTCCCAAACTGATGCTTTCTTTAAATGCTTTCTACAAGGGTCCAACTTCAAGGTTTCAAACGCTCCTTCCGGTGTTCCTTTCCCCTGGGTTACCACATGTGTCTTCTACACACTCTCTGTCACTGACTCAGCTGTCAACAGTACACCACTGCTTCACATGCCCATAGCAAAGAGTTACAGACCTTCAGTTGTCTCTTTGGACCTTCAGGCTTCTGACAAGCCTTTATATCACTTTGACTCTGCTTCCTGCAACTTGGAGCTTGAAGCTTGGAGTCTTTCTCTGCCCATCACTCTTAACTTCACTTAACAGGACCTCTTCTAGGTTTCTGTCCTTCTTTTGACTAGGTCTGTTTGGGACTTTCTCCTGTTCCACTCCCCTGGATTCTTGTGGACTTTCTTCTTTAGCTTAGGACTAGCTATCTATCCTCTTTGCTCCAGTCTCTCCATGGCAGCTACTTTCAACCGACTTTAACTTGGGACTGGCTATCTGCCCCTTCTAAGCTGCTTCTACCTGGCAGATGTCTTCAAAACCAACTGAACTCAAACAGCTTCCAAACCAAACTGCTGTTTCTAGTTTCTTCTGTGTGTGTCAAGGGAAGGACCTACCTCTCTGGACCCCTGTTGCTAGGCAACAGCCCAGTTTTTCTACACTTGTGTTTGTTTTACTTCTTTTACAATCATAATCTCTGATTAGAAATGCAGGCACCTTTTAAAGTGAAACTAAAACTCAACTTGACCTTTTTTAACACAAAGATATAGAGATACAAATCAAATTTAAACAGTAAAGCTAAAACTCATTCCTAACACCCATAAATCCCAATATAACTTTCTTGAACTATCTCTATTTCCTAACAGTAACAGATGTGTGGAAGTATTGGCGAATGGGGAATTAGGATTCAACCACAGACAGACCAGCCAGAATGGGGTTGGGTTGCCTCCTCCTCTTCCTCTTACTCCTCCTCTATCGCTGTTTGCTGTATTCCTGATAGCAGTTGTATTTTATGGTGGCGAGGTTGTATAGCCTAGAGCAGACCACAGCAAATCATGAAATATACTCAGACAAGTACTGCAGGGTTCCCCTAGAACCATCCAGGCAGCAGAAGCATTGTTTAAGCATTCCAAAGGCCTGTTTGATCACATTTTTTTGTGGCAACATGGTTTTTGTTATACACACAATGCCGACATGTGCGTGGGTTTGCAACGGAGTCATGAGCCATGTGCTCTTTGGTAGCTCTTGTCCAATAGCCACCCTCTGGTTTATTGTGATATTTCAAATACAGATGGTATAGTGAGCTCTTCAGAGTGAAGGCATCATGACGTCTGCCAGGATTCTGGGCATTGACCTGTGGTGATATGCTAAATATGGTCACACACCAGCTGGATGTTAAGAGCATGGAATCCTATCCAGTTGGGGGAGGCGGTGGCATAATGGTATTGTCACTGGACTAGTATTCAAGAGACCCAGGATAATGCTCTGGGGACCTGGGTTTGAATCCTACTGTAGCTAGTGTTGAAATTTGAATTCAATAAAAAGAAATCTGGTATTAAAAGTCTGATGATGACCATTAAACCATTGCCAATTATCATAAAAAACCCATCTGGTTCACTAACGTCCTTTAGGGAAGGAAATCTGCAGTCCTTACCTGGTCTGGCCTACATATGACTCCAGACCCACAACAATGTGGTTGGTTCTTAAGTGCCTTCTGAACAAGGGCAAGTGGGGATGGGCAATAAATGCTGACCTAGCCAGCGATGCCCACATCACATGAATGAATAAAAGAAAAATCTCAGATTTGGCCTACAGCTCCTAGAAAGTAATCATGCACCTTCAACAGCACCCTGCAACATGGGGAAAGTATAGTTCATATAAAACTGCATGTTCACTCCACCTGCTTTTCACTGGCATAAGAGAATAAGATGTATATTGCTGAAAAAAGACACACATTCTTGAAGCAACTTGCGCTCATCAGGACAATACGCACAAATTCAGAATATAAAGGGAACAACAAGTTAGACTTCATGAGAAGATAGTGCTGATTGGTTGGCAAGTGGACTCTGACTGGCAGAGGCGTTGCCATGGAGAATGCACCAGTTAACTGATGACTGACATTGCCCTGGGGAATAAACTAGAGAATGACTGTAACCTATTTGTTTAATGGAAACAGATGCAACGTGTGTACATGTTCTGTCCGTCTGCAAAGAACAGGGCCTTGTGTGTTAATATGTGTAGCTTCTAGCAAGTATAAGTGCACCACACTGCAAGCCCAACCGATCATCTTAAATTGGTTGTCAGCTTAATTCTTAGCGCACCCAGGGTTGTTTAGCAAATGTTGTCCAAACACAGAATCACATCTAATGTTGTACACTGTGTTTTGAGTTTTGTAAGCAAGGGCTGGTTGGCTACAGTTGGTACCTTGTCTGTTGCGAACAGCCGAAGGGACATGCTATTTCATACGATCTGCCAGTCTTTGGGATATAAGGCCTAGGTACCTAACATTGGACTGGCATTAAAATTCTTAGACCACATTACTCATTTGTGTGATAGGCAGAACTTCTTTTTGGCTTGATGGCAGCATCCTGTTAGTAGCAAAAACCACTCGTGTTGCTATTGCGAGAAACAACTAGCTTCATCTGTTGCTCAAATTTTTTGAGACACCTTACCTTTCCAGGATAATCTGAGGTAGATTAGGCACTTTTCAGGACCAAAGGTGGCAACTTTAGGCCCATTCATTAGTTTACTGGTGCATTCTCCGTGGCAACACCTCTACTAATCAGAGTCCACTTGCCAACCAATCAGCACTCTCTTTTCGTGAAATATAAGTTGTTGTTCCCTTTATATTTGGCATTCTTGTGAATTGTCCTGATGAGTGCAAGACCAAAATGTTCAATAGCATGTGTCTTTTTTCAGCAATACTCAAGTTCCATACCACCAAAAACTACTGGAATAAAATACATTCAGCTCTCTTTGCATAGCGACCTCAGTGATCTCCCTTATGCAACAGTGAAGGCAAAACAACAAGATGTTGCAAATATCTAGAAGGAACCAGATGTATAAAAGTTCATGGCCTCGGTCACCCACACAGCCTCTGGCAATGCAGTCCATACCCCGCTCAGGGGATGTGGCCATGGCTGCAGCAGATGGAAGATTTCAGTGAGTACCCCTTCACTGAAGTGCAGACATCTGACACATTGTTCCTCGCTGAAGTTCAGGCAGGACTATTGCTCCCTGAGCAAATATAGCCTTCTGATAAGAAATCTTTCCCCCCCTCCTCCTGCTCTTTCTTGCATCTTGTCCTCCTCTGTGTTGCCTTTGCTCAATCTCCATTTCATGCTGTGGTCCAAGGGGCTGAAAGCTATTGCGCTCATGTCTGGGAGCAAGAGTTTTGTGCAGAGCTCTTAAGTCAGGACCTAAGCCCTTCAGTACATGTCACTCCAAGCCCTGTAAACTTCAGCAGCTTTAAACAGCACAAACCACCAAGCGCTTTCAGAAACTCAGCAACAGCCAATAGAAATCAATGAGAAACTTTAACCTAAAATTGGTTGATAATCCCATTAAATAGTGTTGGTGTTATATTATAAAGCATAACGCTTTGTTCTGATCTGACCGATATTAGTGGAATCAAAGGAGACTACTGATTATAGATGTTACTTTATTATATTTACACAACTACAAGCAATAATCTCATGCCCTTCTGCCCGTCGAGGTCCCCATGGCGATGGCTGGTCAAGAGATATCCTCAAGTTCCTTGGCACCAGTCACAAACCCGCTCCACAGGTGAAGTCCGAGTTCAACTGGAAGGTCCCCGACTTTATAGTATGGTATAAACAAAGGACTTATCTTGTTTGCTACATTCTTTCTCGAGTTAGTCATGGCCATCTGTTGCTTACAAACATTAGACAGATTATACTATATTAACCCATGAGTATCAAGGGGTAGAGTGTGGGAAACGGCAGATTGCCATGGTCTCAGACTGATACTCATGGGTTAACATAGCATGACCTGGCTAATGCTTGAAAACACCAGATGGCCAGGACTAACTCAGGAAAGAATGTAGCAAACAAGATAGGTCCTTTGTTTGTACCATACTATAAAGGCGAGGAACTTCCAGTCAAATTCGGACTTCACCTATGGACTGGGTTCACGACCGGTGCCAAGGAACTTAAGGATATCTCCAACCAGCCGTCGCCATGGGGTCCCCGACGGGCAGAAGGAAGTGAGATTATTGCTTGTAGTGTGTAAATACAATAAAGTAATATTTAGTAGTCAGTTGTCTCCTTTGATTCCACTAACATCGGTCAAATCCGAACAATGCGTTACCCTGTAACGTAACAGTTGGTAGGGAGCCCTTCTTGTTGTTGAACACATGTTCAGCTGTGCAAGGTTAAGAGAGGGTGTTAATTAAAGTGTTGAGGTCGAAAATGACAGTATTTGCTTAAATCCATGTTATACACTGTTTATTGTCATGATCTGCTTATTCTCAATACATCTCGCACTCCCTGCCGAAGATGGCATCCAATGTGGCCTACACCAGAAATGTGCACCAAAACAGCACCAGTTGCAATGAAAAAAATCTGCGCAATGAATTTTGCAATTGCAGTCTCGTTTAATGCCACAGCAGTTGTTCTTGTTGAAAATGATGAAGTTGTGTAATCAATTCACCAGTCATCACTTTAATGCATGTCACCATCCACTTCTCAACTCTTCAGCACAGGTGCCTGTATTTGAAGTAGGGGATCAGACACTGTAGACTGCAGCCGGTCTTCAGAGATAGATTGTGCAGTAAGTGAAAAAAAATCATTGCTTTTTACTGCAACATTGGTCTAAGGTCTTAAATATAGTATAACTGGTTACAATGCTATCACTCAACCAAGCCACAGTCATCCCTTTCTGATGTCCAGCATTGATCTAAGCAAAGGTGAACTCTCTGGAGTGCTGTCTGTGGCACACAATGATCACCTTTATCCAATAGTTCCACTTAAAGATTTCAGCCTGCCTGCAGTGAGAATAAATTGGTGAACCTGATGGCAAGTAGTGCTGCTGCCAGCAATTTACCAATCCCAGTATTTGATTTTTCCTACTGAGGCAGTACCGCTAATGCAATCAGGCATCAGTGAGTGCAGGTAGGATTCTAATTCACTCCCATAGAATAGACTTCCACCACAAACAATCCTAAAATCATTGCTCTCCCCCAGTCTTTTGGAACATATAATATGATTTGAGTTCAGATGCCTGTTTTCATTGTTTAGGGGAAATTTTAACATTAAACGATTTGTGGAATCTCTAGCATTAAATGTTTGAAAGAAAGATTACAGGAAAAATCCATTTATGACATTAAAAATTAAAACTGATTATTGTCAGGGTGTTCATGTGCCTATCTTGGTTTATGGCTGAGCTCCTGGAATCTTTGTCACTTAAAGAAAAAAATTGAACGTTCTCACTCTGCTTTGAGCAGGTTTGCAATATTCAGAGCTTTCTATAAGAGGAATTCCTGTGAGATCCTCCTTAGCCTCAGGTTATATCGAGATGCTGGAGACAGTTCAGAATAATACATTTACTTAAAACAATGGATTGCTATAGACGTGCAGTGGGAGCTCTCTGCAATCCTAGAACTTTGTTTTTTCAGATATCTTTCTCCTGCTCAGAAGAAATATCCAGCATCTTTTGGTGCTACCACTGTAGGAATGCCCAACCTAAAATGAGTACCAAGGCCAGGAACCTGAACCATTAAGAACATGGTAAGAGGAATAGTGTAGATGATTTCCTCCTATGAAGTGTTTTGGGATGTCTCCGAACATTAAAAGCACTGTATAAGTTGTTGGTATTCATAGAAACATAGAAAATAGGAGCAGGAGTAGGCCATTCGGCCCTCCGAGCCTGCTCCGCCATTCATCATGATCATGGCTGATCATCCAACTCAATAGCCTGCTCCCACTTCCTCCCCATATCGTTAGATCCCTTTCACCTCAAGAGCTATATCTAACTCCTTCTTAAAAACATACAACGTTTTGGCCTCAGCTACTTTGTGGTAACTAATTCTACAGGCTCACCACTCTCTGGTTGAAGAAATTTCTCCTCATCTCATTCCTAAATGGTCTACCCCATATCCTCAGACCGTGACCCCTGGTTCTGGACTCCCCCACCATCTAGATCATCCTTCCTGCATCTACTCTGTCTAGTTCTGTTAGAATTTTATGGGTTTCTATGAGACCCCCCTTCATTCTTCTGAACTCCAGCGAACATAATCCTAACCGACGCAGTCTCTCCTCATATGTCAGTCCTGCCATCCCAGGAATCAGTCTGGTAAACCTTCACTGCACTCCCTCTTTAGCAAGAACATTCTTCCTCAGGTAAGGAGACCAAAACTGCGCACAATATTCCAGGGTGGTCTCACCAAGGCCCTGTATAATTGCAGCATGACATCCCTGTTCCTGTATTTGAATCCTCTCGCTATGAAGGTCAGCAAACCAATTGCCTTCTTTACCGCCTGCTGCACCTGCATGCTTACCTTCAGCAACTGGTGTACAAGGACACCGAGGTCTCGTTGCACATTCCCCTCTCAATTTATAGCCAGATAATAATCTGCTTTCCTGTTTTTGATACCAAAGTGGATAACCTCATATTTATCCACATTATACTGCATCTGCCATGCATTTGCCCACTCACTCAGCTTGTCCAAATCACACTGAAGCATCTCTGCATCCTCCTCACAGCTCACCCTCCCACCCAGCTTTGTGTCTTCTGCAAATTTGGAGATATTACGTTTAGTTCCCTCATCTAAATCATTAATATATATTGTGAATAGTTGTGTTCCCAGCACCGATCCCTGCGGTACCCCACTAGTCACTGCCTGCCATTCGGAAAAAGACCCATTTATTCCTACTCTTTGGTCTGCCAACCAGTTTTCTATCCATCTCAATACACTACCCCCAATCCCATGCGCTTTAATTTTACACACTAATCTCTTATGTGAGACATTGTCGAAAACCTACTGAAAATCCAAATAAACCATATCCAGTGGCTCCCCCTCATCATCTCTACTAGTTCCTCAAAAAATTCCAGTAGATTTGTCAAGCATGATTTCCCATTCATAAATCCATGCTGACTCTGTCTGATTCTGCCACT
Source organism: Carcharodon carcharias (assembly GCF_017639515.1). Lineage (NCBI taxonomy): Eukaryota > Metazoa > Chordata > Chondrichthyes > Lamniformes > Lamnidae > Carcharodon > Carcharodon carcharias. The sequence continues at coordinate 27,860,853 of NC_054479.1, forward strand.
TCTGGAAGGGCAAGATCAAATGGGCAATGGTATTGCAGTTAAAAGCATAACATGAGAAAACATGGAACAAGAAAAGACCTTACAGCCCATCAAATCTGCTCCTTTCATGCATTGTGCACTCAATTGCGATGCCCAGCTTGACTTAGTGGGCCAGCACAATTACCATTGGGTCAGAAGGTTATTGGTTTAAGTCCTACTCCAGGAATTGAATACATAAAGGAAGCTGAGACTGGCACTTCAATTAAGCAATGAAGCGAGAGCCGCATCATCAAATTTGCAGTCCATATGAGATGTTAAACTGAGAAACTGGCAATGGACATTCATGATAAACTCAATTATTTCAGTGTTGTCAGTCTTTTTCTCATAACCACAGAACATGTTTAAATGATAAACTGACAAATGAAATGGATGCTTTGTCACTTTACCACAGTGTGTTTTATTGTAGATGAGCCTGAAAGGGGCCTGTCAAAAGAAGATATCACAGCCACTACCTGAAGACAACATTTAAATGGAGCAAGAAATTAATTTGCTGAAGTACAATGTCTCACCTGAGATTTAAGTCAGGTGCACTGAGAATATTGTCAGCCAGAAAATTATTGTTGTTTTGACTCCATGGAAGGGTTGACTGAACATTAATGAAAGTTCCTGAGAATTTCTGAGCACGTTACTTACTTTCATGTCTCCCCTCCTGCACCCCCCTCAAATTCTACCATTTTTCGAATTGCCATGAAATGTGGACTTTAATGCCTGCACAGCGGGTCATTCAGCATTGTGTCAGACACATTAAGCCTGGCGATTATGTTATGGACTGCTATTATAATCCATTTAAACTGCTGAAATAACAATGTTGATACCAGGACAGATGTTTCCTGTCCAGTAATGTTGAAGAATGGAGCACTGCAGGGTAAATAAAGCGAACCTTACTAATCAGAGCTGGAAACACTCGTGGTAGGAATCAATGTGAAGAGGACATCATTCTGACACTAACGGCTACTGCACATCCTAGAAGTACCCAACGCAACTGGTGGCAGCTGAAAGGGTGACTACGGTGTCCAGGACCTCAAAAGCTAACAAAACATCGCAAAAAAAAAGGGTCTGTTTCATGAAATTTGCTAAGTTATATCACCTTATTGTTCTACGTGACACGCCCTGTCTCAAGTACACATGTAAAAAATCCAGTCTGCTAACAATGTACTTCTTTAAACAATCTATTGGCACCCTGGCACTAGCAGAAACTTGACCTTCCTTTCACAAAAGCCTGCAAAAGATGATACATTCCACAATGTTCCCATCCCAAACTGCTTAGATTGTATTGTGGCTCTGACCACAAAGTCACACCTTAGCTTCTCTCCCATTTCTTTGGCACCTCTCCCTTTCTCAAACAACTCTTTTTCTTCTACTCTTCCCAAATTTCACTTAAAGTCCCAATCATCTACCATCTTCACAAGTCTCATGATGAAATCTTGTTGGATTCTTCTCCCTTCTCTCATTTCATTGAGGTCTGGAAGTGTTGTGGATGGGCAGAACGATGGGCAACACACTCTACACTGGAGAAAATTATGGATCATTGAAGGCAATTTTGATCTTAGGCCTCATTAGCATCCCACTGATCAACTACCTATTCATTCTGGGCAGGAAGTGGACAAGAAATAGCCCTTGGCAAGAAGGTAGGTATGGCGAAATATTCCAGGAGAGGGGAGGGGACTGGAACAGGTGGTGGGGGGGGAGGTGGGGGGACACAGTTTTTTTTCTGGGTACCGGAGAACATGTTTGTCTATATCAAAGGTGCTATAATAATGTAAGTTGATATTGTTATAAAAGTAGACCCCATCATAATAAAAGCAGGACGAATAGTGCCTCATAAGAATAGGTTCATATGCTATAATTATAATTAGGAAGTGCGAATGTCAATGTTCACAGTAACAACTCCAAAAGGGGTTTCATATAAGGAATATACATCTTCACATTTTAACACGCAGTACTCCCCTCAAGCTGTGCAACTGTTTGACTTGCCACTGTTCTATATGCTTTCAATATCTCAACTATTCTGCTTGCAGAAGAAAATGACTATTTATTGCCATAATCAGACGCATATAGGAGGTGCTAGCTAGAAACAGATTAAACCATTGACCCCTTTTGAAGAGGTCACTCATGAATCTATTCACCATAAGAGCATCGAGGAATAGGGGTAGTGAAGTGGATAGTGAAGTTGGAGATGTCCCCTGAGCTCAAATCTAGCACAACAATGTTCATGTCATGTAATATTTTCCAACTGAATGACTGTCACACACTCACATGGAGCAGCAGCGCGTGGAATCGCATGCACTGAAAGCAGTGTTAAAGTGTTTATTTCATTCAGCATTTGAACATTTGTTCTCATCTGCTTTCTTAGGAGTGGGAACAGATACTGCCCCACAGTAAATCCGGACTTCTTAGAATCCTGAGCTACCATCACCAACTCTGCCTAACAGTAGCACAGCTGCACACACCCCAGAGGATGTAGATCACAAAGTTTGAGGAAACAGTGCAAGGTAAATCATAGGTCCCAATATTTACTGAGTTATGTGTTTTACATAGGATCACATAGGACATATAGCATAGTAACAAGCCATTGGGCCCAACCCGTCAATGCCAGCATTTATGCTCCACTCAAGCCATATCTTATCTTTCCTCATTTAAATCTATTTTCCCTCATGTGCTTGTCCAGCTCCCCTTTAAATGCATCAATACTCACTTCAACCACTCTGTGCCAGCGAGTTCCACCTTTACACCAATTTTTGGGTAAAGAAGTTTATTTTGAATTCCCTATGGAATTTCTTGGTTTTCTAAACAAAGAGAGGGAGGAGATATTGCTGGGAAACCAAAAAACACAGGTTTCCTGAACACCCTGCAGTTTTTTTACTGTAGGCCAGCTTTTACATTTTCTTAAAAACAGAAAACACTGGAAAAACTCAGGTCTGGCAGCATCTGTGGAGAGAGAAACAGAGTTAACGTTTTGAGTCCATATGACTCTTCTGCAGAGCGAAAGAGAAGTAGAAATGTGATGGATTTTATACTGTTTAAGAGGGAGGTTGAGCAGGTGGGGCAAAATAGAAGCTCAGGGATAGGCGGGAGCTAAGGAGAGATTTGACAAAGCTGTCATCGACAAAGGGAGTGTTAATGGTAGTGTTAAAGACTAAAGAAGGTGCTGATAGTGACCTAAAGGGAAGATAACAGAATGCGTTAATAGAAGAACAAGGGTCAGCACTCTTTGAAGGTCTGGGTCATGATTGCAGACTGAGCGAAGCTGTTACGCAAAGCGGTCACCCAGCCTGCCTTTAGTCTCCCCCCAGTGCAGAGGAGCCTGCATTGGGAACAGCAATTACATAGACCAAATTGAAGGAGGTGCAAGTGACGCACTGCTTCACCTGAAAGGAGTGTTTGGGGCCTTGGACGGTGAGGAGACAGATGTTGCCTCTTCTGCGATTGCATGAGAAGGTGCTGTGGGAAGGAGATGAGGAGTTGGGGGTGATAGAGGAGTGGAATAGGGTATCACAGAGGGAATGGTCCCTATGGAAAACTGCTGTGGGGGTGCGGGTGAGGGGAAGATGTGATTGGTGGTGGCGTCATGCTGAGGTTGGTGGAAATGGCAGACGATGATACTTTGAATGCAGAGGCTGGCGGTGCGAAAAGTGAAGACAAGGAGGACCCTATCATGGTTCTGGAAGGGAGGGGAAGGGGTGAGGGTGGAGCATAAATGCTGGCATTGACAGGTTGGGCCCAATGGCTTGTTTCTGTGCTACATGTCCTATGTGATCCTATGTAAAACACATAACTTTGTGCAGGAAATGGGTCGGACATGGTTGAGGGCCCTCTCAACCACAGCTGTAGGTGGGGGGAGTCTTCAGTTAAGGAAAAAAGAAGACAGTCAGAAGCGACATTTTGGAAGGTAGCATCATTGGAATAAATGCAATGGACGTGGAGGAACTGAGAGAATGGGATGGAGTCCTTACAGGAAGCAGGGTGAGGAACTGTAGTTTAGGTGGCTGTGGGAGTCGGTGGGCTTGTAGTAAATATTGGTAGACAGTATATCACCAGAAATGGAGACAGAGAGGTCAAGGAAGGAAGGAAAGTGTCAAGATGGACCATGTGAAATTGAGAGAAGGGTGGAAATTGAAAGAAAAAAACGATAAATTTTTCCAAGTCCAGACGAGAGCATAAAGCAGCACCAATACACCATTGATGTACCAAAACAAAAAAGAGTATTGGGAGGGGGCCTGAGTAGGACTGGAGCAAGGACAGTTCCACATACCCCACAAAAAGACAGGCTTTACTGGAGCCCATGAGGGTATGCATAGCCACACCTTTTATTTGGAGGAAGTGAGATAAGTTAAAGGGGAAATTGTTCAGTGAGAGAACAAGTTCAGCCAGTTGGAGAGTGGTGGTGGTGGATGGGGATTGTTCAGGCTTCTGTTCAAGGAAGAAATGGGGAGCCCTCAGACCATCCTGATTGGGGATGGAGGTGTAGAGGGATTGGATGTCCATAGTGAAGAAGAGGCAGTTAGGGCCAGGAAACTAGAAATTGTTGATATGATGTAGGGCGTCAGAAGAAGCGCGAACATAGGTAGGAAGAGACTGGAAAAGGGGAGAGAGAATGGAGCTGAGATAGGAAGAAATGAGTTCCATAGGGCAGGAACAGGCTGACATGATGGCTTTACCAGGATGGTCTTGTTTGTGGATTTTAGAAAGGAGGTAGAAGCAGGCTGTGCAGAATTGGGAGACTATGAGGTTGGAAGATGTGGAGAAAAGATCTTCAAGCTAGTTCCATGGAATCTTGTATGTCCACCTGAGAGCACAGGTGAGGCATCAGTTTAACGTCTCCTTCAAAAAGGCAACAACTTTGATAGGTCAGTGCTCCCTCAGTACTGCACTGGAGAATCAGTCTGGATTTTGTGCTCAGGCCTCTAAACTAACACTGAGCTATGGCCATCACCTATTATGAAGGTAATACCAAGTGTAATAATGTTAGCACAGGAATTCACTGCCTATACCTTGAATAGCAATTTCCACTCAGTACTCAGAACATTACTACTCAGCAACCCTCCAATAGAGTTGAGTTTAGGGTTAGTGCCAACATTCCCAGGCTTGTGTTTTAATCAACATTACAGTGCTGAAAGCAGGGATTTGTAGCACTAGTTCTGATAAAACCTCTCCATCAAAATATACAAAAAGCAGACACACTAATGGGACAAACTGACAGAAATCAATTAACAGAGATTTCTATTAGCAGAGTACTGTGCTGTAAAGACAGCCATTGTTCAGTGGGAGTGAAGGAAGAAGAATGTGTAGATCGAGTAAAGACTTAATGAGGCAGCAGGTAAATAGATAACATGAGGTTATTGACCCATTATAAGAACTGGGAGCCAGAAAACATCCATCTTTCAAGCAATGAAATTAACTCCATGGGCAGTTCTTTTCTTCTCTAAATATCTGCACTCAAGGCCAATCCAAGTAAATTTTGTGTTTGGTGTCATGAAGCTGTTTTAATCCCAGTAAAGAGGAAAATCACAAAACCATATTCCAAACATAGATAGCAGACTGCTTGAATGATTTTATAAAATCATTGCTTCTCTTTTCATGAGAAACAGAGAAGCTAGAAGGTTGCTAAAAGAAGCTAAAGTGGTTCCATACCCTGTAGCATCAATAAATTCAGCCCTTTTCTGATCAGTAATGACACCACTCCATCAGGATCTAGATAAGGAATACAACTCAATCTAGTAGCAGAGGGCTGGCACTGCAGCATTTTAGTCAACTCCACAGGTCACGGGGCAGCTCACATTATTTTCCCAATGTCTTTTTCCCCATTCTTAAGTATTCTTATGTTCCCAAAAAACAAAATTATAACCTCAGTGCTCATGAAAGCTTCAATTCTTGTACTTTTAATGTAGTCTTTAATGTATTTAATAAGTCAGAGGACATCATGGACTTTATCAAGATTCAGACCACCAGCTGCCTCTGCCACTTCCTTTCACTCCACTAGACATCTGAGCCAAACTTCCTCTAAACCCCACCCCCCTGCCCTAGCCCTGAATTTACATCTTGCTCTACTTTTTCTCCTATCACCCTTCATGTACTTTCTGATATCACCTTAACCATAACACCCACCTCTTGCTGCCTCAACCCTATTCCCACTAAATACTGACCACACAACTTCCCTTCCTGCTCCCCATGTTAGCTGATATTGTTACCAGTTCTCTCTCTTCAGGTTGCCCCTCTCTCCTTTAAATCTACCATCATCAAAAAAAAATCAACCATTAACCCCCACCATTCTTGCAAACTACCACCTCATCTCCAAATTCCCTTTCCTCTTCAAAGTCTTCGAATGTGTTGTTACCTCTCAAACCCATGCCCATTTTCCCACAACTCCATGGTTGAATCTCTCCAATCAGATTTCCAACCTGCCAAGGGAGCTAAACAACTCTTATCAAAGTCACAAATGGCATCATATGTGACTGTGACAAAGGTAAATTATCCTTCTCTACCTGTTGACATGGTTCTATCTATCACTTAGAATGGCTTCTCTTCGCAGTCCTGCCCTGTTACTTCTGGTGTTTCAAGCATCCATCGTTGGCCCCCTTCTATTTCTCATCAACTTGCTGCCCCTCAACAACATCATCCAAAAGCACAGAGTTAGTTTAGACCAGTGCGCTGATGACACCCAGCTCCACCACCTCTCTTGACTCCTCCACTGTTGCTAAATTAATCAGGCTGCTTATCCAACATCCAGTATGGGATGAGCAGAAATTTCCTTCAATTAAATATTGGGAAGACTAAGGACATTGGGCGGGATTTTCCAACCCCATCCGCGGTGAGCACCATGGCAGGCAGGAACAGAAAATATCGCGAGAACAGAAAAATCAGTTTTCTGCCATCGTAAAAGCAGTCCAGGATCGTCCATTCCAGCCATCAATGGCGGGCTGCATTTCCCACCGCAGACATTGGAAATATCTTTTTAATACACTTGCATTTCGTTATAAGGACTGCTCACTGGAGTCATCCCCCCTACGCTGGATCAAGAAGGCACATCAGCTTCTGATTAGACCGACATGTTTCTCAACGGTAAATAAGCAATGTGCACCTGGCGACCTGCACTTCGCTAGTGACTTTAAGGTTCGTTCACCTACTTTGCATTGCACAATGCTTGCAGCAACACAGACTCAACGCCAGGCTTCACAGGCAGCACCACATCGCTTTCAGGGAAGAGGTGTCAGAGGCAAGCGTCTACCTACCAGACCAGTGGCAAGGCAGGGTGGCTGCAGGGTAAGGCCTCCACTGGGGAAGGGGGAAACTGGCCTGAGGCATGGGAAGGGGCTGAAGGGCAAGGACTCCACTGGGGGTGTAAGAGTAGGAAAGGTTACACTCAGACACATGACGGTTGTGGGGAGGAGGTGGGGGGGAAGTGCCCTCGGAGCCTCACTAGGGAGGGTCAGTTACAGAATGGCATTGGCGACTTTGGGCCAGAATGGGAGGATCACTGAGTGAAGGAGCGCTTCAATGTTGAGTTTGCAAAGACTGCCCTTGTCCCAGTCCAGGCAGGGGGAGAGCATGTCAGTCCAGTCTCAGTTATGCCCAGGATGTTTTGCGCAGGATATTGTAACGTTTAGTAATGGGCCAATGCACTCTATGTAACCTTAACGGTGAAACTGATAGGTGACACTTGTGCCCAGGCATCCAAGGATGTTTTGCAGGTGTACTTCCAATCAGAGATGACTCAATCCTCAATCCTGTGTCACCTTCTTCTCTATCACATTAAAATCCAGCACTCTCAGGGATTCTGGCCTGCTTTTATCCTCACCTTACTATGTATGTGGGCCACCTGAGGATGATGTCATTCAGCCACTTGCATGGCAGACATTAAAATGCCTCCAATTTAAGATGCATATTATGCCCTCATGACCAGCCCTGGCCCTTGCAAACTCCAAAATGTTCAGACACCCAGAGTCCCTCAAGGTGACAAGCCATTGCGAACAAAGAGCACACTTCAGCTTCAGTACATCCTCGCTCTTGTCCCATTGCTCCCCTCAACATTGTCTAAAGCTACGATGTGTGCTTCCAGAGTATGCTCAACGGCTCTGTTGACCGCCAAAAATCACCATTTGCAATTAGCATCACACATAACGGTGAGTGCTTAGGTGATGTGATGCATAGCGCTGCATCCTAACATTGTTAGGAGAGCCTTGTTGCTGCAATGCAGACAATTACAGGTTGAAAATTGATCAATGTTGTGGTTCGAGTGCCAGGGCAATAACGTGGCTGGGAGGCACAGAATCTTGAGGTGGCAAGGTGCTCCCACTTATTGGTGAGCTTAGCAGATGTACACTCGGAAAATCGGAAAGGCGGTTGGCAGACAGGAGCTCACATGAACTCCGAGTATGAGCTCATAGCATGAAAATCCTGCCGGATAAAGAAAGCACATGGAGATGCGTGATATATGATCTTTCTTCATGAGTAAACACATCTCTCCTTGTCAACTACATCTTCATCTTTCAAGATAGGAGAACATCTCTACCTCAATCTTACGCAGCCAAGAATAAACATGACATGATCCTGAAAAGCATGTGAACGAGGTTCCTTCCAAAAGCACAATTAACATTAGGGTCCAGGCATCAGTGACGTCAAGAATGGTCTGTTATGGCTGATGCATCTGGTAAAGCAGAGTTATTTTAAAAATCCCAGAGGGAAACTTTAAACAACAGTCATAACCTATTATTTTAAGTTTTATGTTTGAGATGCAAATCTAAACTCAGGAATCAGACCACTAGTTCCTGACGTTTTACATTAAACTAAGCAAAACATTTTATTAATTTACACAGGTTAAAGTATATGTACACATGGCTACAAATTACTACTATCATAACTTTTAACAAATTCCCAAACTAAACTCCATTAAGGCAATAGCAACCCATAGACTTCACCAAACACCAGGCAAAGCATTTTCATCTTACGCATTCAAAATAAGGTTCTTTTCACTGTGGAGCCAGTTGGAGGCTTGCAGCTGCCTTTTGATCTTACGTTGCCTCTGCCTGCACACCCGAAAACTACTAAAGTTATACCTACCAGCCCCATTGAATGTTAAATCTCATTGTCTCACCAGTCTCTTTGAACTTCACCTTTTAACAATGAAACCCCTTTCATAGTACCAATTTTATTTCTTATATAAACATATTGCTTGGTAACCGCTAGAAAGGTGTCAAGCTTTCACCCCACTTCTTGAATGCTCTATTCAAAAAATGCAAATGCACGCTATCTCCCTAACATATCAAAACTAGTACATATCAAAGCACCCAAACTAGCTGGCTTTAATCCAATTAAGACATACCTGCAGATTAAACCTCTATTTTAAAAGAAAAATATCTTCCAAAATATTATATACATTAATAGCTTCATGACAGGTCTGAAAAAGGGCCACACACTGTGATGATGTGGAAGCATACTACATAGATCAGAGGCCCATGATAGCGACATCTGCGATAAGTGGGGGGAGGCATCATGGTATCACACCTGATTGTCAGCAACACAGCTCATCATAAAAAGGAGGCATACACAAGAGGACATGTGGAATAGATGTGATTCCATTTACATTTGTGAACATTATATACATGTTGTGAACGCCCATGCCATCATTGTGCTCCTAAATTTTTTAACATTCCTAACCTTACCATTATGTCTGAGTGCATCCCCAACATCCACATTGGAGGTAGAGGCAGATTGCTGACTGTTATGCCCTGTTGTCTGTGATGACTTTATCAGGCGTCCTGTGGAGGGTCCATGCCTGCACAGCAGGAGACCCTCCTCGGCCCATGAAACTGAACCTGATGAGGTCATGGGAAGAGGGGATTGGGATCGGCTGGACACTCCCAAAGTCACCCGGTCGGATGACCCCGGGGTTCCCACCTGCTGGCCCTCCTCCCTATGGGTGCCCGAGGGCCCCTGGCTGACTCCTTGATGAGAAGGGGCTTGATGAGAAAGATTGAGGTGCCCCACCACCAACTGCCATTCCCCCCCCCCCCACCCCCACCCCTAGCAAGGCCACTGATGGAACCCTCCAATGGCTACAGTGATGGAGTGCAGCTCCTGCAGCAGTGCAGGACCGATGTTCTAGACCAAGGTCTCCATGGCGGCTGCCATCCTGCCAGTGTTGACCTCAGTGCATTGGCATACCAGCGCTATCACCTCACACTGAATGCAGACAGACTCCTCCACCACCCGTTGCAATCTGAGGAACGCATTGGACATCCCTTCCTGATGTTCCTGTGATTGTTGCTGTCACTCCACTAACTGATTTAGGACTGAGCCCAGAGGCTCGTTATCTAACTTTGGTTCAGCAGAATCCTGGCCTCCAGCAATACTCCAAGTGCCAGCGACCTCTGATGTCCCTGCCTCTGCTTGCTGTGGACCAGATTATGTGCTGTACTCAACAGATTGTGACCCTAAGCCTGCTCTAGAGCTTGGTCCCTCCAAGGTGTATGTCTCTGTGCTGGTGGAGGGTGTGGGTGAGCACTATGATGGGTCTTCTGCTGTGCTATCCTCAGGGTCTTTAGCCAAGGTGTCATCGGGTCTCAAGCTAAAGGCCTAGCTGGTTGAGGCCGCCGGGAGCTTGGCTAAAGTTCCTATGGAAGAAAGTAGAGATAATTAGTGCGTGGCAGGTGACTCTAAAACAGGACAATGCACTCACAGTTCGGCTGTCTGAGGGATGAGCTGGTGCAGGATCCTCACATGGATGTTTGCTGCCGACCTCACCATCGCCACAGGCATGGTCCACTTCCTCTACAACCAGCTCAATGGCTCAGATTTCGAACTGAGAAAGGACCTTGAGTTCCAGCAATCCACCCCCCCGGTCTGGGACCTCGCCCTGTGATTGTGTGCGATCTTGTCCTGCATAAAGGCAGATGGGGAGAGTGTGAGCAAGATGAATACCAGAGCAGGTGATAAGATGCCTAGCATGTGTGGGTGTTGAGGGGAACCATGGATGGGGTACGGGTGTGATCTCCAGAGGAAATGAGTCCAAATGGTGACTTGAGGGTATATGTGAGAGTAAATGATGATGTCCCTTGAGCTGGCAGTGAGTGAGATGCCATTGAATGTGTGATGGGCTTGTGAGTGTCTGAGTTGAGAGTAATGAGATGGTTATCTTATCCTGGCGGCACGGATGAGATCATTCATTCTCTTTCTGCAATGGATGACTGACTTCTTCTGTGCAGCATTGGCACTGACCACTGCTGCCCCCAAGTTGGATTGGTGAGCTTTCTGAGCCTCCTGTGACCAGAGCAGGGGGTAGGGGATATCACGGCGGGCCTCAAATGAATTCAAAAGGCACATTCCAGTGAGGCGTCTTTGAAGTTGGGGTCTGCTATCTCCTTGGCTTTTGAGACATGTCTTCATTAGAGCAGTCCTGGGCTGCAGACATTGAGAACACTGTGTGTGGCTGCACTTTAAATGATGCCGGGAGTGAGGAAGCAGTGATCTCACAATAGGGTGGGCGAATCAGAGGCTGTCCACCAGCGATCCAGCATGTTTCCTGCATGTGCATATTTAATAAGGCAGGAAGGAGATGATACAGCGTGAAAATCCGCCATTGCAGCCGGTGAGTAAAACATTGATTTTCCATGCCTGCCACTGCACTTAGTGCACTAAGAGGAAAATTCCACCCCTCGTCTTCATTCCCCATTACTACCTCTGTTCCTTAGCTTCCAACTCTATCTTTCTACCGGGCAACTGTGAGAGACTAAACCAGGTTGTTCTCAATCTTGGTGTCATACTTGACTCCGAGATGAGCTTCCAGCCATATGTCAGCCCCAAGACTGCCTGGTTCCATCTCTATGACATTGCCTGACTCAACTTATCTACTGCTGAAACCCTCATTGATGCCTTTGTTACCTCTAGCCTTAATTATTCCAACGTAGCCCTGGCAGGACTCCCACATGCTTCCCTCCATAAACCTGAACGCACCAACTCTCATTCACCTATCATCATTGTGCTTGCTTACCTAGATTGGCTCCAGCATGGGCAGGTACACCAAAAGTAATTCCCATAACCTACCTTGCTTGATCAGATAAGAGTTCCTATTAGCGCCAATTCCCAATGGTCTCAATCTCTAACAGAATCCTGTTAGATCAGGAGTTAGTCCCGATCAGGGATGAATACGTGATAATGGTGGTCATCGTCAGTACACATCAGGTACCATTCCTAGCTGGAGAAAGGTTCTGTAAGTTCTAGCCCAGTCAAGGAATTAGCTCCTATCATTTGTCATACCCTGTCCAGAAACAGTCCCTATCAACTGGCAGATGCCTTCAGAAACCTCATGAAGCCATCCCCACCAAGAACTAATCCTCATCAATAGCTGCATTGTTGGGGAACAGTTGACCTCAGAGACTGATGGTTGTTCTGTTCCTTATTCTGGTGTCTTGTTTAAAAGCCAATCCTATCAAGAGCCAATTTTCATCCAGAGCAAGTCCTCAATAAGAGCAATCCTCATCGAAAACCAATCCTCATAAGAAGCCATTCTCATCAATTCCAATCCCTTCATGAACCTGTCCTCATCAAGAGCAAATCTCCATCAAGAACCAACCCTCATCAAGAACAATCCTCATCAAAAGCCAGTCCTCATCAGAACCAACTGTCAGGCACTATCAGAAATTAGTTCCCATTAAGAATCAGTGTGTGAAAGATTTGGGGTAATACACATTATATGTATGAAAATTACTGACAGTACATGCTACGATGTTTGATAATTGATTATTGCTGATGGATATATTGTTGCAGACTGCTGACACACACCACCACATAATGACCAAACTATTATGGTCTCACACTTGCATTGTTCGGTGGAATCTCTTCAACATAAATTTCCTGTAAGACTGTTTTAAATACCTTTCAATACTTCACCACAAGCTCATGACTGTCCTAATGTCCAGCATAAAGCCAGTTTCATTCTATTGTTTTCTAGACACATTAGCTGTACCAATCTTTAAAATCTTGTAAGTAAAAAGGATTAAAGTCAAATAATGTTTTGCAAGTTGCTGTAAGATATTGACCTCAATTTCAGCCCTTATAAGGCAGGGACAGCTGGCTGTGCATTTTAATAACTGGTTAATAAATGCACAATCACTGGGATTTGACCACAATTCATCAGCTGTAACAAAGCTTTCTCGGCTACTCCTAGCTGTGTTGGAGGTAGTTAGTCCCTAATAAATGCCATTCATGGGCCATTCATTTCATTCTTTGATGAATAATGTGTGTGTTTCTCAAGCAGTTTATGTGCACTGTGGAGTTTGGTAAAGCATCCCACGAGGAATACATTAAAATAGGACAATGGGAGGACTTGAAGAAGAATCAGGATAAACTAAAGCAATTTTATCTGACAACAAAATCTGCTTCATAATTTTGTTCCCAATTTTTTCTCCTACACTCCAGATGGTGCTGATTTTACTTGAGGTGCAGTTCCACAGTTGTTGGTTAACCTCTGCTACCTCAGCAAACGGGCCTTTCATCTTGTATGGGCTGAGAAAAGAAGATTCAGCAGGCTACTCAATCATTCTTTCCACTTTCCTGGATGAGCGCAATTCCAACAACACTCAAGAAGTTCAACACCATCCAGGGCAAACAGCCCATTTGATCAGCACCCAAGCCATGAGCTTAAATATTCACGCCTTCCACCATTGGCGAACAGAGGCATCAGTGTGTACATTTACGAGATGCAACTCAACAACACGCCAAAGCTCCTTTGACAGTACCTTCCAAACCTGTGATCTCTACCATCTAGAAGGACAAGAACAGCAAGCACATAGGAACACCTGGCACCTGCAAATTCCCCTCCAAGCCAAACACTATCCTGGCTTGGAAATATATTGTCCTTGCGCAGATCCTAGCTGATGTTACTACTGGACAAGCCAGATCCCAGGGTGGAACCCAACTTGATATATCCTAACTTTTATTTTTGTTTAAAAATGTGGAGGACGGCAACTGAACAGTCACAGGAGTCAGCTGATGAACTTTTAACAAAATAAAAATATTTATTAAACAAGAAAAGATGAATTATATTAAAATATTCCTTCACCCACAACTATACCTTTACAGATATATACAGATTTGTAAGGATAACACAAGTTATGAAAGCTATCTTATCTTTTACTCTAATGTTCATACTAAGTATGCAGTCCATGTAAACCAATAGGCAACCTGTGGTCAGACACATCACACTTTGAAACCAATTGACAGATGCCACACCAAACAGATGCTATGAATCTCTCATCAACTCCTCCAGACACTTGTCACACCAACTCTCACTCAACTCCGTCTTTCACACAAGGGTTTTCAATCTCCACTCTCGAAGAACCCGCTTTGGAATCTTTTCCCAAACTACGCTTTCTCTCAGACAGCTTCCACAAGGGTCCACCTTCAGTGGATCGAACTCTCCTTCCAGTGTTCCTCTCTCTTAGATTGCCATGTGCATCCAAGCTTTGCCTTCCATGCACTCTCTCTCAGATACTCAGCTATGTCAACAAAACACAACTGCTTCACCTGCCCATGACAAGGAGTTACCAACCTTTGGCTGTCTCCTTGGATCTTTTGGCTTCTCACAAGCCTATTTTGCTTTAATTCTGTGTCCTGCAGGTTTCTCCCTTTAGCTTGGAGCTTTCCTCTGCTCCTCACTCTTAACTTCACTTAACAGGACCTTTTCCAGATTCCTGTTATTTTCCTTTGACTAGAAGGTCCTCGTGGGATCTCTTCTTTCTGACTCACTCCTTTGTTTTGTCCTGTTCTTTTGGGAAATCTGCTCCCTTTGCAGTTCCCTCTGCTGTGTCCAGTTTCTCCTAGCTCCTGGCTTCAACTAAATTCAAAGTACTTTCCTGTTTTTCTCTGTCCTTGTGGATCCCTCCCTCTCGACCCCTGTAACTAGGCAACAGCACAGATTTTCTACCTTGTGTTAGTTTTAACTTCTCTTCAAGAGTTATAAAACCTCACTAAAATGCAGGCATCTTTTAAAGTGAAATAAAAACTCATGTTCCCCCTTTCACACCAATTACAAAAATACAAATTAAACTTGAACCTAAAGCTAAAACTCATTCTGAACACCACAGATTATAACTTGCATAAACTACCTTTAGTTCCTTGCACCTTTCTTTCACAGTTGCAGTGTCAAAAACCTAGAGGTCCCTTCATAATAACACTGTGGGTGTACTTGCACCAAATGGACAGTAAGAAGACCACCATCTCAAGGGCAATTAAGATGGGCAACAAATCTGGCCTTGCCAGAGACATTCACATCCCAGGAATGGATAAAATAAAAGCCAAGCTTAATCCTGTCTTTGGCCAACACACATCTTGAGAAGAGACCACTGGATAACAATCAAGAGCATAACCCTGGCTAGCTTTTCTTTTCTTACCCAGAGTCATAGGTGCTAATTGTAACACCTGTACTGTTGCCCCAGCTGAGATCAGATAACTCAGTATAAATCTGCAATCAAACACAGGGCCTCCTTAGTATATGTTGCTCAGCTTCATGCCAGGTGTGCATTTAACCAGTGAGCAATCGGGTGCACTCCATAATTCTGATATTTTATATAAAATGACAATCGCACTATAAATTTCAATTAAGAGTTGCTTTCAAGTTAATGACCTTGACTGAAATCCTGAAACTCATGATTATCTTACAAATAATGCAGATCTTGCCACCAATGTTTCTTCATATTATTCGATATCATCCACAACTTTTTGTTTTATATTCATCCACGGGATGTGGGTTTCACTGGCTGAGCTTGCACATATTGCCCATCCCTAGTTGCCCTTGAGAAGGTGGTGAGCTGCCTTCTTGAACCACTGCAGTCCATGTGGTGTAGGTACACCCACAGTACTGTTAGGAAGGGAGTTCCAGCAAGTTCCAACTACTTGGATTTATGTAGCATCTTTAATATAGATGTCCCAAGACACGTTGCAGAGGCGTAAAAGTAAAGAAGGATGCTGAAGCAAGGAAGGAATAGGAATGGATGACCAAAGTTTGGTCAACGAAGGGAGGGTCTTAAGAGAGACAAGAAGGAGGTGTTTCGGGAGCAAATTCCAGAAAATGTCGCCTAAGTGACTGAAGGTTTGACCAACAGCAGTGGAACAAAGGAAGGGAGCACGCACAAGAGGCTGGAGTCAAGCGGAAATAAGAGTACAAGGCGAGCTCCAGACCTGACAAATTTACAAACTTATGAAGGATTGAGGCCACAAATGTTTTTAAACACAAAATGCAAATTTTAAATTTAATGATCTTTGAGATTGGGAGCCATTGTCGGACAGTGAGGATTTGGGTAATAGGCAAGGGAATGTACTGCAGAATAGAATACATGCAGCAGAACTTTGGATAAGATAAAATATACAAAGTTGGCCAGGCTAGCATTGGAATAGTCAATTCTAGAAGTGAGAAAGGCAAGGATGATGGATTCTACAGCAGTTAAGCCATTGCCAACAGTTTTATGGAACTGGAAGTAGGCAATATTTATGAGGGAAAGACTATGGGGTTGAAAGGTCAGCTCAGGGTCAAATGCAAAGTTTGTAAACAATCTGGTTCGTTTAGAGACAGAGGGTGGGTAGTAGATGTTTGGTGGCAAGGATAGAGACATTGTGGTGAGGCCAGAGACAATGGTTTTGGTCTACCCAATGTTTATCTGGTGAAAATTGTAGTTCATCCAAGACTTGATGCTTGACATGGATTCTCACAGTACAGAGGGAGTGACATAGTTGACAGACATGACAGAAAGGAAAACCTACGTGTCATTAATGGACATGTGGAAGCTGACCACATCCAAGGGACCACATCCTTAAGGAACTTCAGCCATAATGGTATGGGGGTGAGGAGAGAAGCCATACTGGTGGTGCTCTAGCTATAATTGGATAACTAAAAGTGGAACCGACTAAGAGCTGAGCCACTGCAGACAAAGGAAGAAAGGTGTTGGAGGAAGATGGTGTAGTCAACTGTGAAAAAGTCAGAGTGGAATGGAAGGATAATGCAACACAGGAGAGATAGATATGAATTTAGGATGCAACAACACATTAAAAGAGTTTGGAGAGAAAAGAGAAGGAACATCCACTGAGAGATTGAGACTGGTTTTTGTCTGAAACAGGGGAACTATTTACAATATCATCTAGCATGTGACCAGGAAGGAATACTGGGCTGTCAGCAGTTTGGCTGGAATTGGGATAAGGAAGAATGAGGGTGATCTCAATTCCTGCTAGTAATGGAGCCAGGCCCAATATCACAAATTAGAGACAAAAGCTATTCTAAGCATTCAGACTCAAGTTTTATGGTCTGCTATAAACTGTTTCACATAAGAAATCAAATCACAGCTGGTTACCACTAACATCTACATGTCTCTGGCTCCCGTTCTATTAGCCAACCTGGCTGTCTGCTTAGGGTGATCCAGGTAGTGGATTTGCATTTTCCTTTATCTTGTTCCATCCTCATTACTATACATCTGTCATTTGCCATACTACATCTTCCACCTCCAGGATACTGCCAACATGCATGCCTACATCTCATCCTCTGCTACTGAAATTCTAATCTATACCTTGCACACCTCAAGGGTCAACATTTCAAATGCTCGCTCTGCTACCTTCCACCCTTGTGCCTTCCACAAACTTAATTTAAACCAGAATACCACAGCTAAGATCTATCCCACACACCCATCAGCCTTATTGGTATAAGGCTCAACCACCCCCTGTTGCCAGAATATTTCTTCTCATAACAGAGATAAAGGACTACTCATGCCATGTTCATGGGATGAGAATCCCTCTAGTTGCTGTGTGTGAACACCATTGTGAACAGATTGGTGAAGATTTCCTATTATCCCTGTCCAGAGAAATCACAAACAAGCTCTTTCAAGACCTGTAGCTAGAAGCTCACTGAAAACTACAAATACACTTAAGTTGCCATGGCACAGCAATCAGTGAAGCTCCCACTCCCCAGCATCACAGAAGAACGGTCAAGCATGGGTTTGTTCTACAAGTGTTCAAATCCTTTCAAACAGAGATTTATTGTTTATGAGATACAGATGCAGCACTGAAAATATTGGATTAATTGAAAGCAGGCTTTTTTAAAAAATATCAAAGGACAAGCTTCAGAAAATAATCAAGAAAAATAAACACTAAGGATGATTATTTTGAAAGTTGTCCATTTTCTAAACATGAATGCTTATTTTCAATCAAAACATTCTTCTGAATACCATGGGTTTTACATTATATAGCCCTTTGAAGTGTATGTATCAAAGTACTAGTATCATGAAGTCTTATAATCTATTTATAAATAAATCCATGGTCATCTTATTTCTTCACAAATAATTATTTTACATCCGTGACTCCAGAATCACAATATCAGCAAACCATCATACTTCATCAAAGGCAAAAAACAATTCCTCTCCGCATGAGGAGCTTGATCTGGCTGAGATTCACAGAGGGGCGTCCTTAGATCAGAAGGCCTCATCTCAGCACACCACTGAAGATACCAATAGTAGCAGGAAATGCACAACATGTGGGTCAGAGGTTATTCCTTCATGTTCCCCAGGCTAGTCCCAACACCTGCAAAGGGACTATATATCAGAAACTAGACACACCTGCAAATACTGTGAAATAAGGGCTTAGATTAATGGCTTTGAACCTAAATGAATCAGAAAATAAGTTGCAATTTGGCCTACTTAACATAGAGTATCTCTGGGCACCAGTGCAACAAGCAATAGTGAGACTCTTCCTCTTTCTGCCACCAGGGCACCCCCATGACAAGCGGTGTAATCAGTTCAGTGCCATCAAACTCAAAGAAGTGACTGATTTGCGCGGAGGAGTCTCCACACACAGCCTGACCCAGGGGACAGATGTCCCTGCAGTGATCCTCTTTGAGGAGGGATCTCCATTCTATTAGTGATCCTAGGCTAGAATGCCTGTATAAGGATCAAGCAGAAGCACTTTTGTAATTCATCCATTGCACAGTAATGTTCAAAGAGATGGCGGGATATCACATCAGAGGTAATCATGTAGGATGTAGCACAGAAAGATAACATTAGCCAAGCAGCTCTTGAATAACTCTTCAATTAAAGAGAATCACAAAACGGGATTTTAGAATCTTTTCCTCAGAAAATTGTTGAATTATAATTTTGTAATTTAATTTGATTTCCCTTTGTACTTAAGTTTGAGACAGTTAATGCCAATTCTGGAAGCAGTTACACTGTAATTGTATTATATTCGGCACATATTATTGATATGTTGTATTCAGATTTAATAAATTTCAATTGATTTTTCTGTTTGTTGAACCTGAAAACATAGTAGTACACACAGATCACTGGTGCCTTTCTTCACCCTGTGTGAGATGCAACCATAAAAAGGGCAAAGGTCCACTTTAATGCAGAAAAATCAATTGTGGGCTGTCTCTGAAATGGGAGGGTTTATGCAATGAATCATGTGGGTTGATATGGTGAATCAGTTATATAAATGCTGTGAATCAGACATGTTAATGTGATGAATCAAGCGTCTCAATGCTATGAATTAGACTTGTTAACATGTTATTGCAATGACTTTTGATCAACTATTTAATTGCGCATGGTAGTCATGAGACTGTGAAAACCACCACCTTCCATCAATTATCAGACCAGTGGAGGGAGCACAAGGATGAGGCAGGGGACAGAATTATGTCTACAGTTCTGGAGGTTGAAACTCTGCAGAGTGTTAGCCATGAATACAAAAATCAGCGAATTAAAACAACACCTAGCAGAATTCCAACCCCAGAGGTTTATGTTACTGCTGAAATTGTTTAAAAATTTTACCATCTAAAAAGATGATGCAGGAATTAGTGCGGGTTTCTATATTTAAGAAATGATAAATGCATTCCATAAATTTCCAAACTGCAGAATGTGTCAAAATCAATGATTTAAAAAAAACATCTATTCCAGATTCCACTACTCTTCACAGGCGATTTTCTTCCTGACGTAAGCCGGCTAGATGTGATTATAAGTCTATGAGCTGCTTCTGGATTTCCCAACCGTGGGTCACCAAATCACATTTCTGTCTGAAAATGCACTCCTCTATAGAGATTGCCTGAAGCACTATATATTAATCTAAGATGTGGATCCGGGTCTGACGGGTGCCAGAGATGCTGCTTTATAAATTGTAGATCAGGCATTAGACTTGCACTTCTTTAATTAAAGCTCCACAGTACTGCATTCTAAAGTAAAACCGCTTGCTGCAAAACTAAACAGATGCAGTTATTAGGACATATGCAGTGTAGTTTCTTTAATAAAGCCAATTAATTTTGCAAATTCAGCAAATGATTGACTAGAAGTTAATTGTACTTGGTTTCAATGTTTCATAAGTTGGTGAAGAAAGCCAATTTTTGTGGGAATAATATGCAGGGCAGAATTTTCTCCCTGTCAGGGGGGGTTGTATGGGGGCAGGTGCGGGCAAGCGTGCAGCCAATCGGCACCACCAATCAGCTGGTCGACCCCATTTTACGTGGGCGGGCCAATTAAGGCCCACCCAGCGTGATGCACAACAGGAAGTGCTGAGTGCTCCCTGTGCGGGCTGGGGGAGTAGGCTGAGTTCAGGGAGCGCACTCTTTCACCCATGCAAGTCGGCTGCGCACCCGCCGAACTGAAAATCTGAACGACACGCAGTGATGCCAGGACCCGCGTCTGATGTCATCCCACATCATTTTACACCTCAGCAAGTGAGCCCCACCCCTGCACGCCGAGCCAAAGATTTGGCAGATAGGCTTTTCCAGCCTTCATATGTAGTGCTTTATCTAATTTCCCTTATTCCAGTAAGCAGAATGCTTAAAAGCATGTGACACAGAAGATACAGCCATTGTCATATGGGTATAGATAGGGGTTCACTTCTCAGGAGATCCAACTCTGCTGTGATGCAAACCAGGTTATGTCCTCAATTACCACTGATAGGGAGGGGCCTCAGGACATCATCATCTACTGCTTGACTGCAGTGGCAGGGCCCCAGCTTTTCCTTTTTTCACAAACCTACCAGATGATACCAAACCCATCTCTTGGGACTTTAATGCGAAAAGTTTAGGAAAGGAAAAAGTTGGACCTATCAGAGATGAAGATGGAAACTTGTGTGTAGATGCAGAGGCTGTGGGAAGGGTTTTGAATGAATATTTTGTCTCCGTGTTTACAAAGGAAAGGGAGGATGTAGATATAGTAGTCCAGGACTGTGAGATATTGGATGGGATAGTCATAAGGAGAGAGGAAGTACTCGAAGGGTTGAAATCCTTGAAAATTGATAAGTCGCCAGGGCCAGATGGATTGTTTCTGAGGCTGCTGAAGGAAGTCAGGGAGTAGATAGCAGATGCTCTAAGGATGATTTTCCAACCTTCACTAGGTACAGGGGAGGTATCGGAGGCCTGGAGAAATGCAAACGTAGTTCCATTGTTTAAAAAGGGATCAAAGGGAATGCCAAACAATTATAGGCCATTTAGCCTTACATCGGTGGTGAGCAAATTAGTAGAATCAATCCTGAGAGATAGGATTAACTGTCATGTGGAAAGGCATGGACTAGTCAGGGATGGTCAGCATGGATTTGTTAAAGGAAGGTCTTGCCTCACAAATTTGATTGAACTCTTTGAGGAAGTGACAAGAAGGGTTGATGAAGGTAGTGCAGTGGATGTTGTGTACATGGATTTTAGCAAGGCATTTGACAAGGTCCCACATGGCAGATTGGTCAGGAAAGTAAAAGCTCATGGGATTCAGGGTAATGTGGCAAACTGGATAAAAAGTTGGCTTTGTAACAGGAAACAAAAGGTAATGGTCCATGGATGCCTTTGCGAATAGAAAGTTGTCTCAAGTAGTGTTCCACAGGACTCAGTGTTGGGACCCTTGCTGTTTGTGTTATGTATTAACGATTTGGATGTGAACGTGGGGGGCATGATTGGGAAATTTGCAAATGACACAAAGATTGGTCAAGTAGTGGATAGTATAGAGGATAGCCATAATATCCAAAACGATATAGATGAGTTGGTGGAGTGGGCAGTAAAGTGGCAGATGGATTTTAACATAGAGAAGTATGAGGTCATACATTTAGGGAGGTCAAACAGTCACAGGGATTACAAAATAAATGGGAATATACTAAGAGGAGCAGATGAAGTGAGAGATCTTGGCATACAAGTACACAGGTCCCTGAAGGCAGCAGTTCAAGTAGATAAGGTTGTAAAGCAGGCATATGGAATGGTCTCCTTCACTGGCAGAAGTATAGAATATAAAAGTAAGGATATAATGTTGGAATTGTATAAATCACTGGTGAGGCCACAAATGGAGTATTCTGTGCAGTTCTGGCCACCACATTACAGGAAGGACATAATAGCTCTGGAGAGAATGCAGAGGAGGTTTACAAGAATGTTGCCAGGGTTAGAAAAGTGTAGCTACGAAGAGAGATTGGATAGTTTGGGGTTATTTTCCTTGGAACGGAGAAGGCTGAGAGGTGACTTGATTGAGGTGTACAAAATTATGAGGGGAATAGATAGAGTGGACAGCATAAAATTGTTTCCCTTGGTGGAGAATTCTAGAACCAGGGGACATAGATTTAAGATAAATGGCAGAAGGTGTAGGGGGGCATGAGGAAGAACTTTTTAACGCAGAGGGTAGTGGGGGTCTCGAATTTGCTGCCCAAGTTGGTGGTAGAGGCAGAAACTTCAAACTGTTTTAAAAATTACCTGGATCTGCACCTAAAGTGCTGTAAGCTGCAGGGCTATGGGCCGGATGCAGGAAGGTGGGATTAGAAAGGGCACCTGGTTGTCCTCGGGCTGGCATGGACAAGATGGGCCGAATGGCCTCCTTCTGTGCTGTAACTTTTCTATGGTTCTATGATTCTATGGACTTGCAGGACCTTGCCAGGAATTTTCAGCTGTGTACAAAAGTATTGCATGGTCTAATTCCTAACTTACTGTGATGCTTATAAATAATAAATCATGAGAAAAGGGCTCAGTTTATTTCAAAGCAAACATTACTTTCATTGCAAACTAAGGGGATAAAGGATTGTTTGTGTGAGAAAAGGCTGTCAGTTAAGGAGTTTGTGAGTGTCATGGGGGTGTGAGTGTGTTGGAATGGAGGAACTTTGGGATTACGCAAGACATCTCTTGTGTGTTGGGGAAGTTGTAGGCCCCCTCATACAGTGTAGTTAGTGCAAAGGGTTAGTTGTGTGTTACATTAAAAGAGGTGAAGAATGAGGTGGTGCCAAGGGTGGGCAGGGGGTGGGCAGGGGGTGGTGATGTATTACCCTTGCATGCCCTTGTGAAATCTTGTCATGTCTTTTGAGACTTTTGATCAGTCCTGAATGTGACAGAGTTGGAAGTCAGGAGCAGTGCAACCTCAGGTGTAAGATAACTTTAGAAAATGTATACGCTGCTCACACAGTGTCTCTCTCTCTCTCACACACACACACACACACATACACCTCTGTGCAACAATTATGTAACACTTTAAAAGAACACTACAGATCCCTGGCAGCAGCACAGCAGCACAATACTGTCCAACATATTGGGCATAGTGCTGAGTAAGATTACTAGGTAAGGTGGAATGATATAATGGAATGGTTTGAAGATGAGAGAGGATGGTTTTGAAGTGAATGCACTGAAGGAGAAGATCTAGATTGATGGGTCTGCTGGGTTTTGAGGCCTTATCCTATCCTACACATAGGCCACGATTTTATGCTCATATCGGGTCCTCATCACTGCCCCCCATGTAAATGTCTGGGTGAATCTGGCCCCACTCTGGCGGCTTTCTGCACAGCCACTTAACAGTTGGCAAACCATTAAGTGGCTCAAGGTAAGACATTCATCCCCATCCCCTACCTTCAAGAGCTGCCAGCCAATCACTGGAAGCAGTGGCCACCGATGGGACTGTGTCCAGTGGCCCCAGCAAGGGAGTGTGGGGGACTGGGGTGGACAGGCTAGGGGGGAAGGGACAAACCTTGTGGGGGGGGCCTCTCCATTAGGCACAGGGGGCCCATAACAAAGGTACCCCCCTTGCCCCCACCAATCCAAACAGTGAAAACTGCTGGGCTTCACATTTGGCATCGGCCTCTGTCTGCTGTAGGAAACATTGTGGGAAAAGGGCCTTAAATAGCAATTAATTGGCCATATAAGGGCTTCAATTGGCCCACGGGCAGGAAAGCCACCCAACGCTTCCCCTGCTGCAGATTAAATTGCAGCAGGGTTAGGGGCAGGCAGATAGACAATAAGATGGGCGCTGATCATATTGCGCCCAACTTTATGCCTCCCACCTACCTGCCAACCCTCAGCAGAGTAGCGTAAAATCTAGCCCATGGTTCCTGATCAGTCGGAGTCTGTGTATGATGAGAAACCATGACAATGAGACCATTGTGGAAAATTGAGCCCTGTGGTGACAAATAAACTTAGGCAAGCCATATTCTAGGAGATGACAGTAAAGTTTTAGCAATGGACTGGATGTGGAATTTGAAACACAGGTCAATGTTGATCAGGGAACAGAGATGTGGACGTGTGGGTTGAATCTGAGTGAGCAGGAAGAAAAATGACATGGGGCAGGATGTTTACCTCGTCGGGCGGGACAGACAGGCCAGGGAGCAGTCGCGCGACTGACCTCCATTGAGCCCTGACCACGATTTTATGCTGGCTGGCCAGTTACCAGCCAGCCAGTGCGAATCACGCACAGTAACGCTGTGGGGTGGGGTTGGGAGGAAGGTGAGCACGGAAGTTTGCACGTGCACGCGGGTTTACGCTCTGAAAGCTCCCTGAAGGCACAGGGCTGCCTTAGGGAGCTGCAGAATTTTTAAAACATAAATAAAGAACTAAAAATCGTTAAAAACGTGCCTCCTCAACTGACTCGGTCACATGAGCTGGGACATGTTATTAAATGAGGTTTCACCATTTTTGTTTTATTTTCAATTCCTGTTGGAAGCCTCAGCCTGTGGATGAGGTTTCATAAAAAACCCCAAGACCATCCGGCCGATTTGCCTGCCCGCCAACCATAAGGTTGGACGGACAGCGAAAAATTGCATTTAATTATTACTTTAATTGCCTCAATAGGTCTGGTAATTGACGGCCTAGCGGGCTGCCGACTCCTGCGTGCGCCCGCCGACTGAAATATTGCACAAGTGCGCGATGACATCGGGACGCTCGCCTGACATCAATACGCGTCATTTTACGCTCAAGTGGGTCGGGCGCATGCCCACCCGCTCGGCGAAAAATTCTGGCCATGGAATTAAAATTATAGTTGCAATTTTTCTGGCAGCAGCTGAGCAAGTTGGCTTCAATCCAATTCTAAAATGACAAGATGTGTGCTATATGTCCTACAAGTGGCCTTCATGTCCCTGGGCTAGGAAGAGGGTGATCAATCAGGCTTCGTGCTCTCATCTTGATCACCATCCAGCGATGGTTTTTTGCACCCATGTGGCTGTCAAGTGAGGGCAGGACAAAACTGTGCTGAATGGCTAGTCGAATAACCCACTGACACTTGTTTATGTAGTTTCTGAAGTTACAGTGGACAAGCAGGAGAACATTTGTGAAAATTCAGCTCCTCACTGACAATGCTGGCCCATTAAGGAGCAAAAGCAGGTCATACCCCTGAGCCTGTTCTGCCATTCCGATCATGGCTGATTTGCAAAGGAACTCCATGTGCCCACTTCTGCCCCATATCTCTTAATACCTTTGGTAAACAAAAACTTATCAATTTCAGTCTTAAATTGAACAATTGACCTAGCATCACTGCCATTTACAAGAATTCCAAAATTCATGAGACAAGGCAAAATTCTTGGGAAGGCTGTTACCCATGGGTCTGTTATCCCAGTGAAACTCAGCACCTTTAGGAAGAAGAAACAGAAAATTGGAGAGGGAATTCTCATGGTTGGGGTGAAAATACAGGAAAGCACCTTGAAAAAGGCTGGATCTAAAAGCTGAAATGGAATAAAAAGCTAGTCAACCTAGGGGAGCTTCATCACAAGAAGAGGGGACAGGGAAAAGGTCAACTCCGAGTAACTTCCTCTAATCCATCTCATGTATTCAATCTACCTAGCAGTGGCTGCCCAATAGCCTGAAGTCTGAAGTCACAGATCTGAAGCCCTCCTTTTAAGTCATCCCAGGGAGCTGAACTCACCTGTTAAAATTTTGAATGTTATGGAGGTTGTAGCAAAAATAATCAGCGATTGGGAGAATGGAGAATTTAGAACTTCGACTATCCTTTAAGATTTTGAAAATGAAAGAAGTTCTGAGATTGTCAGAACAGCATTCCACTGCTACCCCGCCCACACCCTGCTCACATTATGGAGTTCACTGGGCGACTCAGAGAGACGCATTTGATCTCATGAATGTCAAGTGCAACAACAGCACTCATCATCTCAGCCCCAGTGTCACATCAGAAGAAGAAGAAGCTCAAAGGTCCATCATATGGCTGCATTGATGAAGCAGCCCTAACGCTGCCACTTCACAATAAGACCAGCATCTTCCAGAAACAATGATAATTTAAACTGAATTTTAAATCTCCGGGAAGCAGCTGCTTCATGTGTCTTATTAGCAAGAGCAGAATAAAAAGCTGACGAGCAAATTGCAGTCACGACAGAATTCTAAAGTCACCTCCATTTAACTCCTTAGCCACGAATACAAGAAGCCTCAGAAGGTTCAAAGCCTGCAGCAAACATCCATTATTAATGCCAGCTACAAGCTCTCGTGCATATTTAAACAATCTTTTCCCTGTACAAACAGTCTTGAAACTTTCACTTTTTGAAAAACAAAAGCAAAAAAAAATCACGAATTTTATGCGTATTTCATGTTAAAAGTTGAAGTAGGACATTCAGCACTTCGAACCTGCTCAACTATTCAATTAGATCATGACTGACTGCACCACGACTCCATTTCCTGCCTTTGCTCCATATCACTTGATGTCCTGGCCTAGCAAAAATGTATCTCTCTCAATTTTGAAAGCCCCAGTTGTCTCAGCATCTGCAATCTTTTCAGGGGATGTTCCAGATTTCTGCTACCTTTTGCGTGAAGAAATGCTTCCTGATTTTGCTTCTGAATGGCCTAGCTCAATCTTTAAGATTGTGTCCCTTTGTTTATAATTTCCTCCCCCTCAGAGAAAAGTGTTTTTCCATATCTACTTTATCCAATCCTTTTAACATTTTAAACAACTCAATTTTCTATTCCCAAGAATAGAAGGCATGTTTATGCAACCTGTCCTCAAATTATTAATTTCAGTGTGAAATGTCAATTTTTGATTGACAAGGGAGTCAAAGGCCATGGAGGACATACAAGAAAGGTATTATGGCCACGGCCAAATCAACCATGGTCTTAATGAATGGCGGAGCAAGCTCAGTGGACCGAATGGCTCACTCCTGCTCCTATTTCTTACAATCTTTAGCATGTGAGACTCACCAACAGGGTTAAATGCTCCATTGTGACATGTACCACACCTCATCCTGAGCTGCAGGCTCTAACTCCAGTCATACTGACCCTCTAACTGAATCTGAAATTACTCTGACTGAATCTGATGCCACTCCTGGTTTCCAGGTAAAACCCTTTACTCTTCCATCAGCACCTATGAAGAAAGAAAACTCCACCTGTTTGTTTGTTGCCATCGAAAATAAAGCAAAAAAAAAAACAACCCCTTAGCTGAAAGAAGCATTTTCATCCTTCCTCTCTTCCTTCTGCGCAGGCACTGACTTCACTGGACACAGTTTGGCATGGGATAGATGCCTTTTAATACATCAGGTTTTGACCTTATATATGCAACAATAGTGAGCAGCAGCAAGTTAGTTAAATCCAATAATGGGCACCACGTGCCAACTCCAACCTTGTCTTTAAAACAACGTTTAGCCATTAACACTTTTCAATAGAAGTCACTGGTTAACCAATTTTCACTTCCATGTGCCAGGGGCACCAACATCAGTTCTAGTACCCCTACTGCCACTCGGATATCAGCTGATTTAGCACATATGGTGATACAACTTGTACCCTTCAACTCTTTCTTGGACTCGAACTCAAGTTCTGTCGAAGGGTCATGAGGACTCGAAACGTCAACTCTTTTCTTCTCCGCCGATGCTGCCAGACCTGCTGAATTTTTCCAGGTAATTCTGTTTTTGTTTTTGTTTTGGATTTCCAGCATCCGCAGTTTTTTTGTTTTTATCTCTGTGTTTAATTGACTGCCACTGCTCTTCAAGAAATGCCTACCTCCTTGAAGAAGTTCTGTTCTTTTCTGCGACAAGATTTCCGTTCCTCTCTTTTGCCCTGCTCACCTTCCTTGCTTTCCATTTCCCTCCTGGTGTTTGAGATAATATCACCAACTTTAACTTTAACACCTATGTGTTCTTTTGTACTATTGTTGTTGACATCTTTTGATGATCTGCTTCTATCACTGCTTGTTTGTCCCTACAACCACACCCCACCCCCCCCTCCACCTCTCTCTCTCTCTCTCTCCGCCCCCCACACACACACCTTAAACCAGCTTATATTTCAACTCTTTCTTGGACTCGAACTCAAGTTCTGTCGAAGGGTCATGAGGACTCGAAACGTCAACTCTTTTCTTCTCCGTCGATGCTGCCAGACCTGCTGAGTTTTTCCAGGTAATTCTGTTTTTGTTTTTGTTTTGGATTTCCAGCATCCGCAGTTTTTTTGTTTTAACCCTTCTGACCTGTGTGGTTTGGCTACTCACTATCTTAACCAACTGAGCCACCTTGAAAGCCTGAATTCTACAATCAGTGGCAAAAGTTAACTGTTGACATCACTGACAGCTGACCACAAAGATTTGACTAGCCTTAGGGCATCTTCCAGTCATCAAGTGACCATTCCAGCACCTTGCCCTCCACATGGGACCTGTAACGTCTATGGTCAGGGCAAGAAATGGTGATGCTCTTTAACCCATCACATTGAAGAATCCTCACTGTGACAGGCAGAATCCAAACCAGGAAGTAAAAGAGAAAGTGAAATAAATATATTGGCAGCTACAGGTGGATTGAGGAGGAGAAATCAATGAGACAAACAGAAAAAGTAAATACATTTTTAAATCCACAAAATTGATTTTTTTCTGAGGGAATGAGACTCCACGTTTATAAAATATGTTTTCGGGGCCAAAGGGGCTGTACAGCATAAATTATCACTTATTTTTCTGAATAGGCTAAACCTGACATTTTCAGTCATCTTTAGTATGAAATTAGTTCACACAATTATACCGATTTCAATGCCAAGTCTGTCAGCTAGAGCTGTAACAGTGTAGCCTGTGAAAGAGCAGGGCATCCCTGATGGCAACTCTCAGATTTCTGCATTTAATTGTGCATATGCAGAGACCAGATGTTGTTGTCCAATTTTCCCTGTATTACACAAAACACCTGTAGCCCCTCTGTTATTATAACAAAATCTGAGCCATTGTTTTATGCAGCATTCATGGTCCAAGCTTGCGTCAGGTGCTTTATTTTGTCCAATCTCACTTTACACACCGTGTCTGTGCTTCAAAAGCAAACAACTCTTCAAATGGGTAGTTTTCAATAAATAATCTAGTACACGGAGGACCACTCTGTTAATTTTGGAAGTACCTAATGTTTGTTCAGTTTAGTGCAGCATTGAGCTCATGTTTGTCACTGTAGATCTATCTCATGAATTGCTAAGTTCTTCTGCTATTCAATCTCGATGCTGGAATGTCTTTTAAGGACACCCAACAGTTTAAGAACAAAAATTAAACTCAGCTCTTTACAGAAATCCAGCTTTAACTGACAGATTCAATGTTAAAAGCATTATTTGGGTTTTTAATTGCTAGTAATTACTATTTAACACTTTTGATATAACCTTAGAATGCTGAACACATATTACCTGACAGAAAATCAATTGCACATGACTAAAAATTCCAAATATTTCGCGACTTTCTTTTATTCACTCCTGGGGTGTGACCATTGCTGGCAAGGCCAGTATTTGTTGCTCATCCCTAACTGTCCTTGAGAAAGTGTGGTGAGCTACAACCAATCTGGTGTAGGTATACCCACCGTGCTATTGGAAGGGAGTTGACCCAGGAACTGTGAAAGAACACAATATAGTTCCAAGTCAGGATGATGTATGGCTTGGAGGGGAACTTGGAGTGTTGGTGTTACCATGCAACTACTACCCTTGACCTTCTAGGTGATGGAGGTCACAGGTTTGGAAGGTGCTGTCAAAGGAGGCTTGAAACATTGTTGCAGTGCATCTTTTAGATGGTGCACACTGCTGCCACTGTGCATTAGTGGTGGAGGGAGTGAATGGGGTCCCAGTCAAGCAGGCTGCTTTGTTCTGGATGGTGTCAAGCTTCTTGAGTGTTGTTGGAGCTCACTTATCCAGGCAAGGAGAGAATATTCCATCACACTCCTGGCTTGTGCCTTGTAGATGGTGGACAGGCTTTGGGGAGTCAAGACATGAATTACTCAATGCAGAATTCCCAGCCTCTGACCGACCCTTGTAGCCACAGTATTCCGATGGCTGGTCCAGTTCAGTTTCTGGTCAATGGTAACCCTCAGAATGTCGATAGTGGAGGATTCAGCAATGATAATGCCACTGAATGTCAAAGGGAGATGGTTAGATTCTGTCTTGCTGGAGATGGTGATTACTTGGAACTTTTGTGATACGAATGTTAATTGCCAATTAACATCCAAACCTGAATGTCATCCAGGTCTAGTTGCATGTGGGCATGAACTGCTTCAGTATCTACAAGTTACAAACTGAACACTGGGCAATCATTAGTGAGCATCCCTAGATCTGACATTATGATGGAGGGGGGATCATTGATGAAGTAGCTGAAGATGGTTTGGTCTAGGAAACTACCATGAGGAATCTCTGCAGTGACACCTTAGGGCTGAGATGATTGGCCTCCAACAATCACATAGCCATCTTCTTTTGTGCTCGGTATGACTGCGAGTAATGGACAATTTTCCTCCTAATTTGCATTGTGTTCAATTTTACTAGGGCTTCTTTGGTGCCACACTCGATCAATGCCGCTTTGATGTCAAGGGTAATCATTCTCACCTCACCTCTGGCTTTAAGCTCTTTTATCCATGTGTGAATCAGGATGTAATGAGGTCCAGAGCTGAGAGGCCCTGGTGGTGAGGCTGTGGACATACAGGGATAAAGGCAGAGTTCAGCTGAAAGCTGAAGTTTGCTTTATAGTTAACACTTCAATCAAAAGTCATAATTCCGAGTCTAGGTCTCTCTCTTTCGGAAAAAGAGGAAGCTCAAAAAAAGACCCAAGTTTTCAATTTCTCATTGATCCGCGGACAGTTGGACACTTTGAACTGGAAGCTGAGCTGAATTAGACTGGCATCAAATTAGCTAGCAGGGTTGAACTGAAATCAGATTGGACTGGAATTAGATTGTGTTAGAGAGTTGGACTGATGTTAGACAGAGGCAGAGGGCTGGACCGATATCAGCTTGAGTTGGACAATTGGACTAGCATCAGATTGAATAGGACTTGGATTGAATGGGAGTTGCCTTTTCGTGGTAAGGTAAAGCTATAT
Organism: Carcharodon carcharias; assembly: GCF_017639515.1. Lineage (NCBI taxonomy): Eukaryota > Metazoa > Chordata > Chondrichthyes > Lamniformes > Lamnidae > Carcharodon > Carcharodon carcharias. Next base: position 27,892,359 of record NC_054479.1, read on the forward strand.
TAGTGCTCAAAGTGTCATTCTCAAACAGTGATTCAGAAAGGGTTTTGAAGTTACAAGATTTTCTCTTCTTTGCTTGCAAGTTCTTCCAACAAGAACCCTGCCACTTCTTGTCTTATCACCATCAAAGGAAGGAAACTCGTATTTTTAGAAAATCAGCTTTATAATTCTGGCAAATTAGATTTTGTGGCTCATAATTGATTTTAACAGCTGGCACTAAATTTTACAAAGATCAGATTTTGCTCTTATGGATTGCAGCTGCCTACATGGGTTCTGTGCAACAGGTCATACATGTAAGAATAATTCTGGATGTTTAAACACCAAATATTCCAGACTTATTGTCAAGACTTCAAATAATTCTGCTACTGAGCTGCAACAGTTTTCTCTTTTCCTTCGGTTCGTTCCTTCTTACCTGGTCATATACATACCGAATGTTTGGTTGCAAAGATAGATAGGAACATTAGTTATGAAGAGGACGTATGGGGCAGAATCATCCCAGATTTGGACTAAGTCAGCACTTAGCGGGCGGGAAAGAAGGACCTTTTACCCGCTGGCTGCAATGGCAGCTTCGCACGCCGTATCATCCCAGTCCCACCCCATTAATTATGCATTTGCGGAAACACGCTGCTTTGATAGTGAGCGGACTCTGATTCGCCCGCCACGCTGTCACTCCCCACTCCATCCCGCCAGGCACCACATTTAAAGCGAAGCCGTGTGCACACCTCTCAGTGCTTCCAGCCCAGGACTGCTGCACAGAAGAAACAGCCCCAAAAGACAAGAAGACTGCAGCCCCCTGGTTTAGTGACACATCCCTTAAGCACCTTTGGATGCCGTGATGTCCTCTACCCTGCTCTGGCTGCAGGAGGGCAGCAACATTACCATTCCAGCTTGTTTGGCGATGGCAGTGGTGATCAGTGCCATTGCTACTTAGAAGAAGTTGGCCATACAATTCAGATAGAGGATGAATGATCTGATCTGTGCTGCCAGGGTAAGGCAACTATCTCATCACTCTAAACTCACACACTCAAGCCCATCGCACATTCACTGGCATCTCACTCACTGCCAGCTCAAGGGCCATCGTCACTCACTCTCTCATACATACCCTCACATCTCCATCTGGCCTCATCTCCTCTGGAGACTGCTTCCCCAGCCCTCACGATCTTGAGACCACTTGCACAGGTCAATGTGTGCCCCCAAACACACCCCCTTCCCCAGTACAACCTTCGCCTTGCAGTCTCTTCCTTTGCCTGAGGCCACTTCTCCCCCTTCCCCAAGCAAGCCCTGGCCCTGCAGCCATTGACAAGCCACCCCAGCCTTATGGCTGGTCTTGTAGGTAGAGACCTATATGTGAGCCCCCTTAAAGTGATGTGGTGCCACCTTCGAAGCCTGGCAATGACTGTAGTGCTGCCCAAAACAAGTTAGGCAAGCAAGCCTCAAAGTCCCAAGTGAAGTGCAGCTCGCCAGGTTGTGAAACTCGTTGGCATGCAATCATGTTGACGTGTTCGGATGATCCAGCGCAGGAGGATGATTCCAGCGAGCTGGGCTTATAATGATATGCAGATGTATTACAATGAAGTTCCTGATGTGCCGCGGCGGGAAACACAGCCCACCATTGATGGAGCAGCTGGTCACAAACTGGTTTCATGATGTCGTGAAACCAATTTTTGGCCTTCTTGCCACATTGTCCACTCATGCCACCCAACATTCCTGATACCAGCAGACACGGAAAATCTGCCCAAGCAGTCTGCAAAGGGATATAGATAGGTTAAGTGAATGGGCGAAAATATGGCAGGTGGAGTATAATGTGGGAAAATGTGAACTTGTCCGCTCTGACAAGAAGAATAAAACAACAGCATATTATTTATATGAAGAGAGATTGCAGAACTCAATGGTAAACTGAGATATTCTGAGGTACACAGGGATCTGGGTGTCATGGTACATGAATCGCAAAAAGTTAGTGTGCAGGTATAACAAGTGATTAGGAAGGCAAACGGAATGTTGTTGTTTATTGCAAGGGAAATTGAATATCAAAGTAGGGATGTTTTGCTACAGCTATATAGGGCATTGGTGAGACCACATCTGGAGTACTGTGTACAGTTTTGGTTTCCTCATTTAAGAAAGGACATTACTGCATTAGAAACAGTTCAGAGGATGTTCATGCGACTGATTCCAAGAATGAGGAATTATCCTATGTGTAAAGATGGACAGGCTGGACCTGTATTCATTGGAGTTTAGAAGAATGAGAAGTGATCTTATCAAAATATATAAGATCCTGAGGGAACTTGACAGGGAGGATGCTGAGAGGATTCCCAAGACCACACCCTTCCCATTCTATATTACTGTGCCACGCCATCTCTGTAATCGAAGAGTCTGTGACATTGGCTGAAAGGCATGATCCTATGGTTTGGGTTTTTCAGCATCGTGATGGTGGGACCCATCATTGGAGTTTTAGCAGCCCAGCCAAAACTCCATGGAATTTCGCCGGGACTGGACAATCCCAGTGGTGGGGGCCAGAAAGTCCCATCCTATGAGCATGAGCATCTAACTGTTGCTTCACCAGCCGGGAGGACAACTCTTCCAATATTGGCACAATTCTCCTGATGCTAGCAAGGAGAGCTTTGACTGGGCTGTGTGTGCCTCTGTCTTGCCCAGTGCCTAGGTTGACACTGGGTGGCCCATCTGGTTTTATTGTTATTCTTCTTTATCATGGTTTGATTCAACTGAGTGGCTTGCCAGGCCATCTCAGAGGGCAGTTGATGTGGGTCTGGAGTCACATGTAGGCCTTACTTGCCAGACCAGGTACGAATGGCAGATTTCTTTCCCTAATAGGCATAAATGAATTAGATGGGTTTCTACAGCAATCCAGTCACTTCATGGTCACCATTACTGATACTAGATATATTTAATTAACAGAATTCAAATTCCCCAGCTCCCATGATCGGATTTGAACTCAGGTCTCCAGATCATTCATATAGGTCTCTGGATTCTTAGTCCAGTAACATAATCACTGTACTGCTGCACCCATCTAGTCTATAAGAATGCCCTAGCCATTATTTAATAATTTAACGCTATATACAGTATATATAACTTAATGTCATTTCTTATACAGCAGTGCCCATTCTGACCCCTATTGTGTTCAATATTTCCACACCATAATCTAAATCTCATGTATGATTGTTTTAAAATTTAGAAGTGTTCCGTGTGCTGTGAAAACATGCTTCACTCATCTTATAATCTGAATATGCTAGAGTTTATGCTTAGGAAATATTTAATCCTGTAACATACTCATTGAAACTCTGTCCTTTTAATGATTAAATTGTACAGGTCCTTCACTTCATTATTGATTTGCTGTCTCCTTTATATAACATTGTGATACTTCCTATCAATGGAATGTTAATAAAATAAAATAAGATCGCAGACATGTCACACAAGTTGGTTAATAAAATTCTACCATCTTTAAAGGATTTCCTTTCACAGGCATTTTTATCTTCATTTTTAAGTTTCAATAATGAGACTGCTGTTTCTATTTCTCGGATATGTTCTTTCTTTCCAGTATCCCTATTCTATTCTAGTTTAATAGCTTAAATTTCATATTAATGATATCCCTAATATAACACTGATTATAACTCCACTGTGTAAAATAATTAGTATTGTCATTGTGATAGTCATTATGTGTAAAATATGATTATTATATCTGATAAATGGTTAACCTCACTGCCAGGCTGTACGTCCTACAAGTCATTTGGAGGCACAAAGATAGAAATGCAGAGGGAGTGAGAGTGAATTAGAGAAGGTGAGTGGAGAGGGAACAAGGAAGTAGAATAAATATATACTGTTGCTGAGAAAGAGAGAACGATAGGGAGGTGTAAAATCAGACACTGAAGCATAGGCAGAGAGTGAAAAGAGACAGATAGAGAGAAGGCGTAATTCTAACTATTAGTGATAGTGTCTGTGAATGATTGGCGGACAATTATGCACTCAGCTAGATTCTCCTTTTCATTGGCTTCAACCTGTGGAGAACTCAGTGTGAGGCCAAGGCCGTGTTAACTCATTTTAATAATCCATCAGTGCCTGCCTCCAGTGCCTTTTAACACACTGGCGGATTCTCTGACAACAAATGCAATGCTTTCACCCAGCCCACTAAAAAACTACCCAGCCAATTGTAAGGCAGCATTTTTTTTAATGACATCTTATTCTGATTATCAATTCAGAGCAGCCAATTAAATCTTAATTGAAGCTAAAGCCAGCAGGAAAGCATGGCCTGTATCCCGATGCTAATTAACTCCAGGAGATCAAGTTAATGACCGGCTGCTCTGCTTATTGTTATTTTCAAGCTGAAAATCGCTGGTTTGAAATACAAACAATATATTAGCAAATGGCAACTATGGATCAACTTCACCGAGTCCCAATCAACGGCCCTTCCCATTGGGTTTTCAAAATCAAGTACCCACCATCGAGCCCTGTAATAATAACAAGAAACATTATTTTATACCTTGTTCCATGTTCCTTCATCTCTCAAAGGAGGAAGTTGCATTCCTCTATTTCATTCTTATCCATCACTACTTCTCACACTTTCTCAGCACTTGTCCTTCATCCATCACCCAGTCCTCAATCATCATTCTATCATCTGGCATCCCCCTTGCAGCTTACTCTTTCATCTCTTATCTCTTATCCATCACTTGACATGCAATGCCTCATCCTGCAATCCTCATATTCTCATCCAGAACTTTCACTGCATTATCCCACAGCTCACTGGTGCTGTCATCCTTCATTCACTGTTATGTCCAATGACACTTATCCTTCAGCATCCTCCCTCAGCCTCTCACTCATCTCAAAATTTGCTTTTACTAATGTTACTCAGCTAACCTCTTCCTCCCTTTACTTGCATAAAAACTCTACTGTACGTACAGAGTTAGCATTTCAAAACCAGCCACATACACTCCTGGAGTTAATTAGCATCAAAATGAAAATCTTTCTGCAAAATCTATGAAAGAATACAATGGAGTGATTGGACACACTTCTGATCTCAGTCTTGGTATCACCAGTGACCGCTTACATTGCTACTTTCAGATATCATGGTCATTTATCTACAGCACTGCTTATTAGACCCAATAGCACAGGCAAACAGAGGGGCTCTCTTCGTGTGTCAACATCTCTGTGTGCGAACCCATGCAATATATGTACACACATCTGCCCCCATCATGTGTTTATGTACCTGTGTGTGCCAGTGAGCACATTTATGCAATTATGGCCCAGATATTTTCAGTGGACAGGGAGGGAGCAGTGTTGGTAGTGGGGGGAGGGGGGAGGTGTAGCTGCTGGGAAACTGGGAAATATGAGTTGTCCTAATGTATATTTTTGTACTCCATGTCTAGCATAGCAGCCAGGCAGATTGAGAAGTTGGCTGGCTGTCAGGAGGGAAAGGCCTGCTGCCCGAGGCCCTAGTCAGGGAGCCATGTAGAGGGAGGGAGGGAGAGATCATAGGTCAGTATGGAACATTGGGTGTGAGAACAGTGGAGAGATCATGGGCCAGATAGAACGGGGGTGGGGGCAGGGTCTCAACTGGTCGTGAGCTTTGGGAAGATCATGGGCAGGATCTTCCGGGTCAGCGGTAGTGCAGCCAAGTCAGCTGTGTGCCCACCGATCTGTCAATGGCCTATTGAGGCCATTGAAAAACTAATTAAGGTAATTAATGGAACTGCCCGTCCAACCTTAAGGTTGATGGGCAGGCTGGGAGCCCTGGCGGACTTCAGAAAAAACATGAAACCCCATTCACGGACTGGATGAGGTTTCATGAGGGTATTTAAATTTTTATCAAATCTTTCAATAAAAGTCATGGACATGTCCCAAATCATGTGACAGTGTCACATGAGGTGACATGTCAGGGAAATTTTTTTATCATTTCTATTAAAAATTTTAATTCTGAGCCGATCTCCCTGAGACAGCACTTAGCCTCAGAGAGATATGGGCGCTCATTCGCATGCATGCGCGAAAAAGTGCACTCCTGGCTGAGGGAATCCCCCCCCCTTTACCCACACAGGGAGCACATAGCGCTTCCTGATGGATGTCACGCTGGGCAGGCCTTAATTGGCCCGCCCACATAAAATGGCGGCGGGCCCTCAATCAGGGGCACAGATTGGAGGCGCGCCTGCCCATGCCTGCTCCCACACTTCCCCACCACCACCACCCGCCCAAAGGTGGGGGGGGGGAATTTTTCCCCATGGGAGGAAACAGAGGGAGAAGGGAAGAGACATGGACAAGATTGATCAGAAGTCAGGCAGATCAGTTAGTGAGAGTCAGAGAGGTTGGTGGGTTGGTGGTGCGACGTTAATAGATTGCAGAGGACCAATTGCAGGGTGGTGATTCTATTAAAGGGGAGTTCAGCTGGAGTGGGAAATAGATTATCTTAAGGGGCCAAAGGAAAGTACTCTTATTCCTCCTGGCCCATAAGCCGTGCTGCAAAGGCACTTACCTAATGGATCTGGCTGTTCACACCTCCCCACAGCTGCCGGGTTTCCCAAACCCTGGAAAATCTAGCCTGCAGGGTGTAACACACAGCTGAAACCTGAACCATGCAGACTCATAGTCATATATATATTAGGAACCTACCTCCAAAGAGTAGGTTAGTTGCCTGCCCCCCAATTCATCACTATTAAAACCAGAAGTCAGCATATTGGAAGTGGGTTGTGTTTCAGATTTGTAAAAAATTTACCCTCCCTGTGCAGCACACCCCTCTCCTGCCTCCTGTCAGTTCTGGGGCAAGATTAAAATTCTCCTCTGTCTCTGTATCTTCATATGACTGTGTGAAATATCTGGCCATTTTTAAGGTCAGAACATTAACAGTATAGGGTGCCGTGCACTAAGCCAGGAACTGAGTTTGTGAACAATACCAGGGATGTAGTTTATTGGTTGGCCTCCCTCCAGTGATGCCTGTTACGTTCATCAATTTTCTATATAACTCAAACTGATATGTGACAGCAGTAAACTCAATGTACGACTAGCAGTGACATTTTTATAAACAAGGCAGACTCGAAGTACAGAGCAGCTTTAATTCCCATCTATATCAGAACAAAGCTTCAGCATTTTTTACAATCAGCTCTCTTCAAGATATAACCACCCAGTCTGCAGCAAGGTGCCAGTGAAAGCAAAGGTACACTGCTGAGAGACCAATAACCCACTGTTCCCTACTTCATCAATTGCCATAGACTCCGCTCCATAATCAAACATTAATGACACTCATAGATCCTTAACTCAAGAGGAACAGATTTGCCGCTCCCTAACTTAATAATAACAGGTCCCCAGCTCCCTTTCTATATTGTCTGATTTGCTGTTGGAATAACTGGCTTTGATTGAGGAGGGATAATGGAATAGACTTCATCACAGCCATCAATTACCAAGAGGTCACCATGACATTTATTTCGATGACTTGGGCTAGCACATGCAGATTGTGCCATCTGCAATGATTGGAAACCTGTATATCTTGAGCTTGAGTACAGCTTGAGGCCCCTGATTTCTCTGCTAACATTGGCTCACAGCCTCTCTGGTTACCAGCTGATCAATTAACCATGGCGCCTGTATTCTGGTTTTTGCCTTGTGCAATGATTATGATTCTCATGCACTTTCCCCTTTCCATCTGCAGGTTCTCTCATCTATAATGACTGAGATCCCCTGCAATTTTTACCATATACAATATAATAATCACGGGCCTTATCAACAACTAGGACCACTGGTTGCTGTGGATTTCTAACTCGACACAATTGTCGACCAATTGTTGACCACAAACCTATCTAAACAAGCACTCACAATGAACCAAACTAATTTTCAAATATACTGAAATTCATATACCATATTACACATTTGTGTGATGGGCAGAATGTCTTTTTGGCTTGATGGCAGCTTCCTGTTATCCAAAGACTGGTTCTGCAGAACATGAATTGGCCAAATGTTTGAATGAGTTGCTAGAACCAGTTCTGAGTGAGTTTTCCATATTCACAGTGGAGCATTCCTTCACTTTCCCAAAGACTGCTTAAGACCTGCATATCGATAGCAATGCCATCCCAGAGGAAAAAATAGTAAAAACTGGGAAATAAGAGTTCTGGTCTGAACTGTTTTTTTCCTTCTGGGATGTCCATGTGCTCACTCACCATTGCATGCATATTCACTAATGTGCCACTCAAGGAACCAATGGCCATTTGCACCACTCCACTATGTCAAGGCAATCTAGGCATACCGCCATTTTCTGAATCTATATTCATTAAACTTATGAACTTTACAACTCATGCAGTCAAGTTTAGCTTTAATGACACTATGTATACCCAAATAGATGTTATTGCCATGGGATCCCATCTAGGCCTAGCTCTCGCTAACATTTTCATTGGTTTCCATGAGAAAGATGTTTTTGAACAAATTAGCCCTAACTTCATACCCCTTGCATATTTCCAATGCATAGATGATCCATTTGATATATTTCAATCAGCAGCTGCATGTAAGAATTTCCCCTTCGACGTGTTAGTTGAGAAATCTGTTAATGGGTTCTCTACTGCTGCCTACCACAAGCTGACATTCACTGGTCAGTATACATGTTGGATTTCCTAAAGGTCCACACTATAAGATTGGCCTTATTGGTAACCTCATAAATAGGGCCCGGGCCATTTGCTCACCATGCAAGTTTTATGCCGCAATAGGGTGCATCAAAGCTACCCTGACAATAATGACACACCAATCAAATCATTGCTTGCCAAATACCATGCAAACTCACAAATGGGCCTAAGGCCACCATTTTCAGACCTGAAGAGTGCCCAGTCTACCTCAAATTACTCTGGAAAGGTAAGGCATCTCAAACATTTGAGCCACAGGTAAAGTTTGTGATTTCCCGCTGCTACTACAGAGTGCAACACGTTTGGTATTTTCCACTAACTGGATGTTGCCTTCTTGCCAGAAAGATATTCTGCCCATCACACAAATTAGTAACATGGTATGTGAATTTCAGTGCTGGTGCAATGCCAGGTACATAGGCCATATGTCCCAATGACTGGCAGGTCGTATCAAACAGCACAAGCCTTCAGCTCTTCGCCAGAGGCAAATTAGTGACCATACTCAATCAGCCCATGCTTGCAAAACACAGAACATAATGTCTAACATTAGATGTGATTCCACAATTGGACAGTACTTGCTGAACAATCCTGACTGTGCTAGGAATTACAGTAAGAACCATTTTAAGATTACCAGCCAGGCTCGCATTGCGGCTCACCTACACTTGTTAAAAGTAACATATATTCATAGGAAGGGACCTGCCCTCTGCAAGCCGAAAGAACATGTCCAGGCATTGTGCTTTTTTTTTGGAAATGAACAAAATCATGGAGGACAATAGTTCCCTCGTGCATTCTCCTTGGCAACACCTTAACCAGAGAGAGCCATGCAACCTGTCAGCATGGGCTATGGAGTAAGGGTCTCCTTGGTAGGGAAGTAGGTTGTCCAGGGAAGAAAGACAAACTGTCCAGGCAAGGAGGGAGGCAGCAAAGGAATGCAAGGGTGCAGGGATATAGGATGGAGGGAAGCGCCTTTCTTCTTGGGTCTGGGTTCCTGTAGTTGGATGGGGGAGGGATTTTCCAGCAAGGATGGTGGGAGAGAGATGATCTTAGAGAGTAGGGTCCATGCTGTTTATGGTGTACCGATTTGGATGCACCAATCATAGACAGGGCACTCTGTAGAGGGAAATATTACAGTGATGGATAGACTATCAGAGAAGAATGAGATACAATGGCAGAGACTCTGAAAAGCATACCCACATAGTGACAGACATCCTGCAGGTTATCACATGTACAGTGATGGACATCATACACAGCTGGACATGTTATAGTGATGGATTTGCTGCAGACAATACACACTACAATGAAGAATATTTTACAATGACAGACACCCTGCAGAGAATGGGAAACCTATGGTGAGGACCAGATGCCAGGGGAAAAGGTGTGTCAGAGATAATGAGCGGAATCTTCAATCCCCACCAGCGGGAAACTTGGCAGGCGGGAAACTTAATTTGTTGGGAGGCCAAAAATCAGTTTCCCGATGGTGGGCTGAACTTTAACAATTAAGTTCTCGGGACTTTAGAAACAGATTAAAGGCGGGTCGAGCTTCCCAACGAACAATGTCAGGAAGGCCTTTTGCATTCATTAGCAGGTCATGCCTGTTCATTAAAAGGCCACCTCTCAGGAAATAAGATCCCCCTCCAAATTAAATTTCCTGCCAACAAGAAATTAGAATGTTCACATTTACGACCGTATAAAAGTGGCGTGCATCTGGCGAGCTTGACTTCTTTCACGACTTTGAAGCGAGTAGTGCTTTGGCCTTCTTAGGGATCGCTCACAAATGTCAGCCTTTCAGCTGAGATTGGGTGCCGGTTGGTCAAACTGCATAGAGGCTGGGTATGGGAGGCAGGAGAAGGGTGGAAAGAAGGAAGGCTGTCCAGAGAAAGAAGACAGACTTTCTGGGATAGAGAGGGAGGCTGTGGGGAAGGAAGACAGACCGTCCAGGGCAGGGAGGAAGGCTGTCTAGTGAAGGAAGACAGTCTGTCCAGGGCAGGGAAGAAGGCTGTCCAGGGAAGGAAGACAGACTGTCTGGGATAGGGAGGGTGGCTGCTGGAGAAGGAAGTCAAATTGTCCAGGGCAGAGAGGAAGGCTGTCCAGGGAAGGAAGACAGACTGTTCGAGGCTGGGAGGGAGGCAACAATGGAATGCAAGGATGCAGGGACATAAGATGGAGGAAAGGGCTTTGCTTCTTGGGTCTGGGGTCCTGTAGTTGGATGGGGGTGGGGTTTTCTGGGCAAGGATGGTGGGAGAGAGATGGTCCTAGAGAGTAGGGTCCATGTTGTCTATGGTGTGCCAATCTGGATGCACCAATCACAGACAGGGCACTCTGTTGAGGGAAATATTACAGTGATGGATAGACTATCAGAGAAGAGTCTTGAGTCTGGGGTCCTGTAGTTGGATTGGGGAGAGGGTTTCTGGGCAGGGATGGTAGGAGAGAGATATGCCTAGAGGCAGGGCCTATGCAATTTATGTGGGGCCCTGGGGTTGAACTGAGAATACTGGGCAGCAGAGGGAACAGTCACAGTGGGATAGGGAGTAGGGTGACAGGTACAGGGTAATAGTCAAGTAGCTGAAGGTTTCATGGAGTGGTTCATGGAAACAGATGGAACAGGTCGCAGAACAGATCCAGATCAGGGTGGGCATAGGGATGGTAATGGGTGTAGGTTCAGAGGGGAGAGAAGGCATGTGGAGGGCAATGGTTATAGGTACAAGAGTAACAGGAGGGTGTTCAAGGGTGACAGAGGGGAGAGGAATGGTTTATATTGGGTTGGCCAAGGCTAATGGGAGGAAGTTGGTGGGTGACAGGGGGAGGTTTAAAGGTATTGGAGGGAGCCTCAAATGTGACGTGGACCACTTTGTGATTCTCATCTATGCAATGCTGTTGCTCTGAAACTGCAATCCCTCGAAGTGGGAGGAGGGTCTTTTCGGGTGGGTGGAGTTCATAGTAAGCACAATTAGCTGACTAAAGGGACAGCCTAATAATGATGAGGCAACCGGATGAGAACCATGCTCAGTTGTGTTCTCCTCTTTACAATGAAGCCCACATTGCAGCAGGTTTGTTCCCAACTCGTGGGTCTCATAACATTGAGATCCCAGCAAGGCATGGAGCTGCCTTTTATTCTGTGCCATTTGCCATCTGCTGTTGCCAGAGGCATGGTTGAAAGGAGGAAGGGAGGTGGATGCCTCCAAGGGACACGGCAGCTGGACGGCAGCAAACTGCCAACTCCAAACCTCCATCCTCCCAGGTGAATGGTCATGGCTGACAAAGGCTCATGTTGTTAGTCTTTCCATGCTGCCAAGGCTTTGGTCTCTATATAGAGTCTCAAGTGTAATGGAGGCAAACTGAATAATGTCAGAGGGAGGTCCTCATAACCCCAGTCAAATAATAATGTCTCCATGCACAGTCATGTATGAACGGGAGGTACACCCACCTCTTCTTCCAGGATGTCCTTTACCAGGAAGGAGTGAGATGGGGCTGCCATGTCTAGATAGAAGGCAGGCACAGGGCTTAGCACTGGCTTGATGGCTCTGAGATGGAGGAAAACCTGAAAGAATATGCTCACTAAATTGATTTCTGCAATTGGGTTACTGATCCACTGAGGCCTAGATGATGCAGGCTCCAGGGGACCCTGCTTTTCTACTGACTCTCTTCCAGATGAGGAGGAGGAGGGATCGGCACAGATTGGCACAGGTCCAGGGGAGACCAGAGGCCTGAGCAGCAAGAGGCAGTGGGGCCTCAAGAAGGTCAGGATACTGGCAACCAGGGGCCAGTACAATAGGGAGATTTGGCCCGACCACAGGTACATCCCAGGCAGTGCATCTATCTAGAGATGAGGGAAAGGCAATGCCAGAGGTCCCTTAGAATGTCCAAGAATGTGGTTGCTCACATTTGCCAGCTCTCCATGATGGCCTGTGACTGCAAGGACTTGGACTCAATCCCATGCCTGGGGAATTAAAGGTTACTGCCACCTTAAGCTTGAGCTCAGATGTTTGGACTACTCAGGTGGGCCTCTCCAATACTCATCACAGACAGGGTCCTGGATCATTGTTATCTGCTGCATCCTGCACAACCTCACGCGATAAAGTAGGGATATCTTGTCTGAGGGAGAAATGGAGGACCAAGATGTCTCCTCTGATGATGAGGACGATGGAGGGGATGTTCCTCCATAACATCCGAGGGCCAGGATGCTGAGGAGGAACATGCAGAGGCAATTGCAAGGGAACAACGCAGCAGACAGGCTCGTGATAATCTGATAAGTAACAGATTCCCGGCAGAGTAAGCTGCCGAGACATTTCATTCACTATTTGTTTTTCTACCCTCTGCTGGCTGGCAGGCCCCAGCTCCTTTTTGGTAACAGATATTATACTTTGCTCTAATGTAGCAGCAGGAGTAGGCCATTCGGTCCCTCAAGCCTAGCCACCATTCAGTAAGATCATGGCTCATCTGCCCCAGGCCTCAACTCCTCTTTCTTGCAAGCTCCTCATAGCCCTCAATTCCCTAATTTCCAAAAATCTATCTATCTCCTCTTTAAATATTTTCAGTGGTCTAGCCTCCACTGAGGTAGAGAATTCCAGACATTCACTACCCTCTGAGAGAAGAAATTCCTTTGCATCTCAGTATTTTTTGAGTGTCCCCTTATTCTGTAACTATGGGAGAAATGATCCCCCCGTTGGAGGGGGCGAAGTGTGGGAGCAGGTGGGGGCGGGTGTGCCTCCAATCGACGCCCCCCATCAGGGGCGTACCACCATATTACGTGGGTGGGCCAATTAAGGCATGTACACGAAAAGCACACAGATTTCCCTGAGGCTAAATGCTTCCTCAGGGAGATCGGCTCGGGATTAAAATTTTTAATTTTAAGAATTTTAATTTAAGAATTTTAAGAAGTGATAGAAAAATTTCCCTGACATGTCCCGTCATGTGACACTGTCACATGAGTTGGGACATGTCCGTAACTTTTATTGAAAGGTTTGATAAAAATTTAAAAGCCCTCATGAAACCTCATCCCGCCCGTGGATGAGGTTTCATGCTTTTTCCTATGCTCCCAGCCTGCCCGTCCAACTTTAAGGAAGGAACGGCCAATGAGTCGTTGACAGGTCGGCAGGCGCACAGCTGACTCGGTTGCGCCCCCACCGACCTGAAAATGGAAACGACGCGGGGTGATGTCGGGAGTTCCACCGGATGTCATCCTGCGTCATTTTACGTGTCGGCGAGTGGACCCCGCCAGCCGCTTGCTGACCGGAAGATCCTGCCCTATGTCCCCTAGTTCGAGATTCCCCCACTAGTGGAAACATCTTCTCAACATCTACCCTGTCAAGACCCTCAGAATCTTGTTTGTTTCAATAAGATCACCCCTCATTCTTCTAAACTCTAATAAATAAAGGCCTAACCTGTTTAGCTATTCTTGATAAGTCAGTCCCTTCATCCCAGGAATCAGCCAAGGGAATCTCTTTTAAACTGCCTCCAATGCCAGTATATCTTTTCTTAAATACAGGGACCAAAACTGTACACAGAACTCCGGGTGCGGCCTCACCAATACTCTGTACAGTTGCAAACCGATTTCCCTATTTTTAAATTCCAACCCCCCCTAGCAATACAGGCCAAAATTCCATTTGCTTTCTTAATTACTAACTGTGCCTGCATGCTTTTTGTGTTTCATGTACAAGAACACCCAGATGTCTCTATGCTGCATTTTTGTGGAGTCTCTCTCCCTTTAAACAATAGCCTGCCTTTTGATTTTTCCTACCAAAGTGCATGACCACTCACACTTTCCTACATTAAACTCCATCTGCCAAGTTTTTGCCCACTCACTCAACCTGTCTATATCCCCTTGCAGATTTCTTATGCCCTCATCACAACATGGCCTCCAACCTATTTTTGTACTGTCATCAAATTTGGATACATTACACTCTGTCCCCGTCCTCCAAGTCATTAATCTAGATAGTAAATAATTGAGGCCCTAGGACTGATCCTTGTGGCACTCCACTAGTTCCATCTTCGCAACCTGAAAACAACCTATTAATCCCTGCTGTCTGTCTTCTGTGTGTTAACTAATCCTAAACATACACCTTACATACACCAAACTGTGCTGATATACAGAGTCCTGGAGCTAATGCATGCATTAGAAACTGCAGGGCCCTTCATTCTCTCACAGCTTTGGGCACCTATAAGTAGAATTGAGGTTTTTCCAAGGCCTAACAAAGTCCTTGTGCATGGCAACTTGGAAACAACATGAAATCTTACCTTGGCAGGGATGCACTGCTGTCACCCTCACATCTGCTCCCATTGAGGGCTAGGCCTTGCAGAGAGCTCTTTCAGGAGGAACCAGATATATTCTGCAGGGTTTTCCTCGCCCGCCCACCGCCACAATCTTCCGGTCCCACCTCGAGTCAATGGACTTCTGGCTGGGGCACCGCCTGCGGCAGGTCCCACCCAGGAAGAGGGGCTGGAAAATCCTGGTCATCGGCGCACAGGGAGGAGCAGCATGAAAACATCATTTGCCCCTCGAAATCACTCCCCCATGCAGATTGACCAGGGAAGGTCACGGCCTGAATTTCCCGCTTGGCATGTATGCCAAGTCAGTGGGAGCGGAAGTGGATGTGGAATCTGCTCCCACCAGGGTCACATTGCAAACGTGATTTCATGCTGGATGGCCAGTTAAGGTCCACCCAGCATGAAACGCACATTATCAATTGTCGGGAAGGGCCGGGTGAGCGCGGGAACCTGTCGGGTGCCCGGTCCAATGGCAACCCAGTGGGCACTTTAAAACCAGCAGAGGCAGCTTCCTGAAGGCTGCTGGGGGAGAATCTCTCGAGTCTGTCCAGGAGACTGGGACAATGGTCTCACCAGTGGCTGGAAACCTCAGGTGGGAGGGCAAGTCAGGTGGGCACTTGGCACCCCCTACCTCCCCCGCCTCCCCCCACAAACCACCACCCCCACCCCCAACCGCTCCCCCCCACCCCCCCACCAGGTTCTTGGACTAGAGCCTTGCGGCCCTTGTGGAGGATGTCGGTGTCAGTTGGGACACTCTAATACCCAGGGATGGCAGAAGGAGGCCACCGCACTTGACCACAAAAGACCAAAAGGAGGCAGCAGCCGAGGCCAATGCCACAACATTGTGCAGCGCACATTGGTGTAGTGGCGCAAAAGGTTCAACGACCTGCTGCACTTGGCAAGGGTGAGTACTGTGTTGGCATGGATCAGTGTGCAGAAGTGTTAAGGTGTGGCCCTCCCCCTGTGGAGCTCAGGGGTGTTAGAGTCTGAGCGCCAACTGTCACTGACACCAGCGCTGGCCAAGAGGGTGAGCCCTGGCTGCTTGGCCTGAGTGCCTTGCCGTCAAGGGCCACAATTCAGATGTGCCCTGCAAGGTGTTCCTCAGCTGGGGTTGGCCAGGCTGCAGGTAGAGAGTGGGCTAATCAATGCTCCTATGTCCTTTCAGAAGAAGAGAAGCCATAACACCATCGAGAGGTCAAGGACAGGCGGTGGCCCCCCCAAGCCTCCTCATTCTGACAAGGTATGAGATGGATGCCTTGGATCTGGGGTACCGCCACTCAGTCCAGTCAGCCAATCGTGGAGAGGCAGGGGTCTCTGACAAAGGTAAGAGGTGAGAGTGTCAGATGGTGCAAACATTCTTGTGTAGTCTCATCATTAATGGGAGTCTCAAACCTGCAGTCCCCATTGATCATTGAAAGACGATGGCATCATGTTGCAGATCTCCATTGGCCAGAATTTTGACCTTGATGGGCGGGCGGGCCCCACCGGCTCGGCGGCGGGTGGGCAGCCAAACTCCACCACTGAAACGGGGCCGGCCGCCATTTCGAGTGGGAGGGCCAATTAAGGCCCGCCCAGCAGCCTGCCCGACAGGAAGCGCTATGCACTTCCTGTGCAGTGGGTGGAGGGATTCCCCATCTGTCAAAGTGCGCACTGCTCCCTGATACTAAGTGCTGTCTCAGGGAGAGCACTGAATGTTTAAAAAGCATTAAAAATAGAGAAAGAAAAACATTATTAGCATGTCCCACTCATGTGACACTGTCACACAAGATGGGACATGTTAATAAATATGAGTGAAACTTTAATAAACTTTTTAAAAACTGAGATGAAATCTTATCCCGCCAGTGGATGAGGTTTTATCTTTTCTCAGTAGCCCACTGGGGCTCCTGGCCTGCCTGCCAGCCTTAAGGTTGGACGGGCAGGTCTTTCAATGAGCTTAATGATCCTGTCAATGGCCTCAATTGGATAACATCGGGGGTTCCTCCCAACATCATCCCGTGTCATTTTCCCGTTGGTCCAGCCCCCAAATTGCCAATGGGAAAATTCTGGCCATTGTCTCACCAGGGTGCCTGGCATGCACAGTGACAGTGTGATGACTTAAACTAATGACATGTCATTGTTCTCCCCTAGAATCATCAGCTCGCACTCAAACGCAGGGCCCCAAACAGCCACCTTTGACACCAGAGGACCATGGGGCTTTAGATGCACCTAGGTCACACCCGCTCTCTGAGCACCAGCACAGATACCAGCACCTCGATGGACATTAGATTGACGGGCAGAACGTCGGTGCACAGCGGTGAGGGCACTTCACACTCACTTGAGGAGCAGGCAGAAGCAGAGAGTGCCCAGGATGCCAGCAGTCGGAGGACTGCTGGAGATCAGAGCAATGCTGATTCAAAGGCAGATGATGACCCTCTGGAGTTGTCCATTAGGCAGCAATTGCTGGATGTCCACCGGGATGTGCAGAAAGATCTAACGGAGATCCATAAGGGTATGTGTGCTATGGTCTCTGTTGTGGAGGAGTCCATGTGGAGCATGAGCTCTGAGTTGACCCTCATAGCTGAGCGTACTGCATCCTCCGCTGAGACAGTGGTGACTCTCATGGAGAGGCAGCTCCAAGGACAGAATCAGGGGTTCCTGGTGTGGTGCTCAAACCTACAAACCCTCACACGGGCACTGACCTCAGGTAGCTAGTGCCAGTGTGGGAGGTGGATGAGACGCACAGTATCCCAGCTAGGTGCCCGTCTATCAATGGCGAGCAGGGAGGTCCAGAGCGACCTCATATTAGTGCATGAGCTGCCTGTTTTCTCTAAGGGCTCCTCTCAGGGGGCTCTGGGTGACAGCAGCTGTTTCTATGCTCCTCTCCCAGTGACCGTGGCATCTGATGAGACTGGGGAGATGCCAGCCATGGAACTGGCCTCTCCCTCCCAGGCGGGGCCAACACAAGCTCCACTGGCCAGAGGACGACTGCCAAGGTCATCAAGGCCAACGGGACAGCAGAGTCAGCAGCTGTCTCCAATGCTGCTGCCAGCGAGGGTGAGAGGGAGAGGGCAACAAGACGCAGCACCGCAAACGTATGCTTAAGGCACCTTGAGCACAAGAGGGACTGTTCACGGGTGATCTTCTGCTCTGTAATGTTTTGTTATTATGTTTACTGGTGTGACCATTAATACTATATATTGTTATGTTCATTTGGTGTGAGTGCCAACATGACAAATGGAGGTCACAGTCTCCCTGGCGAGGCGAAGGCTCCTTTGGCATTGCTCCTCAGACATTTTGAGGTAGCTGCATCGCTGCTTGTAAACCCAGGCAGCAGGATAGTGGCATCTTCTGCGGTCCCTTCCACCTTGGACTACTTGCTGGCCCTTCGCCCCTTATGCCTGCACCTCTCCTCCCACAGACCACTCCCCTGGAAGCTGAACTCCCCTGGCCTCCTCTCCCTTCTCTTCCTCCTCAGAGGAGGTGCCGCCAGCGGAGAGCACAATCCCCATTGCCAGGGTAAGAAGACTGTCTGGTACTTGGAGGAGTCCACACGGTCAAAATCCTCCGGGAGCATTGGAGATACCAATGAGTCCTGAAATGATGCCTAAAAAAGCTAAGAACGAAGCTCAGAACAGAGGTGAACCTGTCATGTTCAAATAAGCAACCAGCAGTAAACTATCTCCTGGGGCAGGATTTTTAGGTTGGCGGCAGGCG
Organism: Carcharodon carcharias; assembly: GCF_017639515.1. Classification (NCBI taxonomy): domain Eukaryota; kingdom Metazoa; phylum Chordata; class Chondrichthyes; order Lamniformes; family Lamnidae; genus Carcharodon; species Carcharodon carcharias. The sequence continues at coordinate 27,910,907 of NC_054479.1, forward strand.
CAATCAGCGGGTCCGTGATTGGCCGGGGAACGGACCACTGGCCGCGATTGGCCCCTGACCACGCATTCACACTGGCTGGCCAATTAACAGCCATCCAGCATGAAGAAAGCGCTGAAAGTCTCAGTGTTGCTGGGGTGGGGAGGAGGGGTGATGAGAGGAGGGTGACCATTGAGGTCAGCGCAGACACGGGCGAGTGTTCACAGAAAGCTCCCTGAATGCAAAGAGCTGCTTCAGGGATCTGAAGACCTGAACAACCTAGAATAAAGGCCACAGAAACCTGAAAAATGCTAAGGTTTCCTAAAATATGCAAAGACTGCTTGGCAGTTTTGCCTACCTGGCAACTGTAACGTTGGGTGGGCAACGAAAAATCTCTGTTAATTGTGCCGCTAATTGCCCTCATAGTTTTCGGCGGGTGCGCTTCCGGGTTTAGTGTGCGCCCGAAATATCACATGAGTACGTGATGGCTTCGGGACGCTCACCTGATGTCTTTACACGTTATGTTACGCTCGAGCGGGGCAGGTGCCCGCCCGCTCAGCGAAAAATTCTGCCCCTAAACTCCTCATTACTCACAATGGCAATGCCGTAGACCCTTTTTATTTGTAAAAAGTGGGCTGCCCGCGAAATCACATGGGCAACATAAAATCGGAATCAGTTGCCTTTTTCATGGCCTTAAGTGGCCCTTTAACTGTTGGTGGGTGTGACTCTGACAACCGCGTGCGCTTGCCGATCTGGAGATTGCTCCTGTGCAGGATACTATCGGGACGCTCGCCCGACGTCATCTCACGTTATTTCACGTCTGTCTGGGCGGGGCACAAGATCACCTGTGGGACATAAAATTCTGGCCCATGTTCCTGCCGCCCCCAATTGCCATTTGTCCATTGTAAACCCATATCCCTTGACATCTTTATCATGCCAAAAGGTTTTGAATTTATTTACCCATGGCAAGAGCAATAGAGTGCAAGTCTGACCGCATATCCTACAGCCACTGTGTGTTCTGCTGCACCTGGGTCTCATAGGCAGCTGCCACCCTTTCAATGGAGGCAGCCAGGCACTCACATGCCAGAACCATGACAGCAGACAGAAAATGGATGGACCCCTCCAGCCTTCGGCCCTATCTGCGCATGGCCTCTGGCATCTCTGTCTGATGTCCCCCTGCCTGTATCTGCATCTTCAACATGTCTCTTATGGCTGAGGCCAGAGGCTTGTCACCTCCATGGGGCTGAGCAGGGGCCTGGTCTCTAGCGGTCCTCCGATTGTCAGAGATCTCGGCTGTCACTGCATCTGCCAACTGTGGACCCAAGTCAGTGATGTGCCACCATATTGTGACCCTGAGCCTGCTCTAGAACATGCATCCACCGAGGTGAATGTCTCTGCACTGGTGGAGGTTGCAGGTGACCACCATGACGGTGCATCCTCTGAGGCTTCTGTGTCATCCTCATCAGATCTTGGCTTGGAAACGGTGCTGTGGCTGGTCTCCAATGTGGGTTTCCCCATTTTCTTGCTGGTACCTGGAATGGAGAAAAGAAAGATTTAGCAAATGCCTGAGCAGGCTTCTTAATGAAAGTAATGTGTTACTCTGTGAGCACATCTGACAACTGCATCCTCACCAGCTTCCTGGGAGACTCCCATCTTGCCTTCAGCACAGGCAGGATCCTGCATCTCCCCAGCTAGCTCGGCAGCCTCCTCCTCGAAAGGGGTGAAGGCTCGAATATCTGGAAGGCTGCTTCCAGTCTTGACCCGCTCTGTTATATTTTGGGCACTTTTGCCTTGCAGACGGCCAGAAGGATTGAGTCATCCCAATGAATGAATGGGCAGTTTAGGAGCATGCATGCCTATGCCAGCTCCAGGGCCTCCCCAGTCAGTGATTAACAAGTAGGATGGCCTGCGACTGATAGAACATTGAGATCATGAAGTGGTTGGCACACATTCATTGTACATGTCCCACCTGCCGCTGAGTCCTGCAACCCAAACTCCTGTCTGACATCCCTGTACACTCACAAGCTTACACTGCCTGCTGCCCTTATGAGTGTCGCTTTGCAGTGAGTAGACTGAGTCACTTACCCTGGCGAAGCACAGCAGATGATTCTCCTTTTTCTGCACTGCTGGGCAGTTTTCCTGTGAGCCCCACAGCTGCTAACCTCTGCTGCTACCTCCATACAGGCTGCTGTGGTCAGCCTCCTGCTGTCATCCCTGGGAAACCACTGCCCCTCCCCCCACCTTTCCAGGACGGCCTGGAGGAGAAGCTGCAGGGAGGCTTCGCTGAGCTGTGGGCCCACACACGTTGTCTGGTCTGTGACATCCTGGTCTCAGAAGAATCCAGAGCCCCTGGCTTGTAGTGATTGAATAGTTGTATGGGTGCTCTTTAAATATGGCACCTGGACCTTCGACCCCATGAGGTAATAGCAGGGATGGTGACTTCCTGCCGTCCCCCACCTCGAGATTTAGCGAGATCCTCACGGATGCATATGGAATGAATTGAACAGCGCAAGATCGGGCAACGTCAGCCATCTCAACGCCGCAGTGGGAATCACTCTCACTTCCACACCCACCAGCAAGCTTAGACTCCAGAATGGAGGATTCCAGCCCATTAATCTATTGCGCCTTGCGGAGTAGACTTTCTCTCGCCCAATCACTGTCAGTACCAGTTGCCATGGAAAAACAGGAAGAAGAAATCATTTTAAAAAGGTTCTTACAAAAAGTACAGTAGAAACCAAGCCATGAACCATTGTCTTGTGCTGGAACACTATAGGGTCCCTGTAGGCTGAAGATACTTGGTTCTGCTCACAATTAATATTCTCCCAACACAGATCTTCTGCAATGGGCATATATAAACTGAAGGCTTTTTTTTAGCAGTAATCCTGCTCTCAAATGCAAAAAGCAAATACACACCCTGAGAATGTGAGTATGCAGTTTTAGTCTTAGAGCCCAGTGGTTGGTGTTCTACAAAATCAATTCTTGACCGTCACAGCTTCCTACTTCTTATAAAATGCAGATTTAGCTTCAACAAACTGCATCAACAGGCAGAGGCTGATTTACAGAAAGCCTTATTTTTCCAACCACTTCATTCTCTAAACGTACTACATTGACCATGCCAGACGTGAATTGTTTTTCTGTTGCCAATACTTTGACATCTGCCTTTGTACCATTTCTTGAAGACCTGCCATTTTCTCCCCACCATTTTAGGCAGGGAACAATGATTTTCCCACTGGGAATTGCCCTGCATCTGTTTTCTTTTTGGAAGAGGCGGAAAACTAACAAATGGATGTGGCAACAAAAACACAATTTGCTGCTCAGGCAGCATCTGTGGAAAGAGAAAAAGAATTTGTGTGCAGCAGTTCTGACGAAAGGTCATCAACCTGAAATGTTAACTCTATTTCTCTCTCCAGAGATGCTGCCTGTCATGAGGATTATTTCTAGCATTTTCTGTTTTTATTTCAGATTCCCAGCACACAACTTTACCATGTTACCACTGGAATTTCTTTAAATCATTCATGGGTTGTGGGTATCACTGGCTAGGCTCCTCCCTAATTGCCCTTGCTCAGATAACATCTTTTTAAGAATCAACCACATTGCTAGCGAACCAGATGGGTTTTTATAACAATCAGTAATACTTTGAATGAAGGTTAAATGTCACCATCTGCCATGGTGGGATTCAAACCGAGGCCCCTAGAGCATTACCCTAAGTCACTGGTCTAGTGCCAATACCACTATGCCACTGCCTTAACTTACTTCTGGCACTTGTCAGGAAACTGAGCCTCCAGAGGCTCAACTTTGACAAAGAAGCCATCACTAAGATATGCCACCATGCTGCAAGTTACCTTCTCCACAGGAACCAGAATATCAGTGCCTATTAAGATCACCCCAGCCTTTAACATTTATGTCATACTCCAGATTGCTACAGGGTCATTGGTAACATTTGCCAGTCAGCTGCCAACAGATGCATTCATCTACTTTTCCAATGGCAATTGGTTGCAGCACTACGATTTCACAGTATTACAGTATTCTTGAAGGCTATAGATTCAACAAGATGGCTCTTTATGCTGTCTCGCTCATTACTGCTAAACACGTCAGCAAGAAAAGATTCCTTAATGTGTATTTATTTGCGATCAGCAGCACCATGTTATTACAAGTGAATGCTCTTTTCTCTGGGATGCCTTCATTTTATATCAGTTCACCATGCCAGCACTATTTGACCCAGTCAACTTTGCAGGATGTTCCTGGTAGATCAAGACTATCCTTGGCAGACACAGCTCATGACACATCTGCAGTATTCCAGGACACTAACTGAGCACTGGTATAATGAGATCCATTAAGCACCATTGGCATGTTGTGCTTCAGATTTCTGGATCCATATGAGGGAACCCTACATTAGTGTCCAAATAGGCCCGCAAAGGTCATGGTTATGTGCTGCATGCTGTACAAGTTGGCTTTACAAATAGGAGGCCACTAAGGATAAAGTCACCCTGAAGAAGACATAGAGGATTTTGCATTTCCAACTGGAAGAGACATTCATGTCACTCATTCAGGAGGTTTTCATGATTTCCCACTACATTTACTGTACTGTATATATTGTTATGAAATCCATTCATTCTATGTGCGATTAGCAGTCTGTGGAGATTTTAACATTTAAAGTACAGGATGTTCCAATGCTTGTTACATTTGTTTCTGCCTGGTAACAAGGCAGGATCTTCGTGAAGTATTTTGATAGGTCACCAGATCAGTTCAAGAGTCAGTAAACAGCACTTCTTGAACAGTCAGTTACAGTCAGTTTTTTAGTCAGCCAGGAAATGTCCCAGAGGTAAAGAACAAAGACAGGGACATGAAGAGGTCCCAGTTAAGTTAAAAAAAACATGAAAAATCTACAGTTAGCAGACTTTAAAGAGTAGTGGGCTCGAGAGAAGCCTGGAACATCCATGAAGGCAGCCAACGTTTGGTTGCTCAGTGCTATGGGTCATTGAAGCAGAGGTGCCCCTTTGGAGCAGTGGTGTTCTGCTTGGCACGGCCAAAGAGCTAAAACTGCGCTTGTGAGCTAGTGCTCGAACTTGCTCAGGAATCGAGGGGAATGTAATCTCTGAAGGCAAGATTGAAATCCTGCGAGGTGGGCCGTTGTTGAAGCTGTCTGAGTGGGAGCAACATTTTGGAGAGAATTCAAAGGTGAGACCTTAAAAGTTAGAGATTGGAAATCCTTGTGAGAAAGACAAAGTTGCAGTGAGATTGGTTGGCTTACAGTGTAACAAACTTCTGGGTGGGTTGTTGAGAAATCCATGGAATTGGTTTGATCGCATTTAGCATTTATTCTGTCATGTGGGGTGTTTGGCCACAGTTTGGTTGTTAATTCACATGTATATTATACTTAACCTAAATGTTAGAGAATTAGATACTGTAAATTGTTTTATCTTCCTGAACTCATATACTAAAGTTTATTTTTGTTTGTTCAAAACCTGTGGAATCTTGTGGCTTTATTCACTTAGTAAGTTTCTTAAATCTCAAACTTCATCTACTTATTTATCTCTTGACCAGATGTCCTCCACAACCCGGGTTCTGGCCAAGGATCATAACAATACCTTCCTCATTCCCATCACAATATGTTATCATCTACAGGCCCTTCTCCCTTCATAACTCATAAATTCACATTCATATCACTTGAAAAAGACTAATAACAAGTCTTTACAAAAACAAATGCTTGTAAGCAACACCATTAGTGTTACCATAATTGTAACAAATGCTGTGGGCAGAATTTAATGCCTTCCCCCAAGGCTAGTTTGGAGGCAGAGGGGCATTTAATCAGGCGGGGGTGTGCTCGATGGGGACCCCGCTGCCTTCCCTCTTCTGCTCCGATTAAGTATAGGGTAGGAAGGCTTGTGGACAGCCTTCCTGTCCCACCACCAATTGAGGCCCTTAAGTGAGCAATTAATGTCCATTTAAGGGCCTTATCCCAATGCCACTGTACGTTGGAAGGTACACCATACCAGGAGCCCAAAATGCAAACCGTATCGGGTTTGCCAGCAGGCTCCAGGAGATGGTGGGGGAGAGGGGGAAATGGGGGGGGTGGGAGGGAGGGTGTCGAGCCTCATTATCAGGCACTCAGTGCCTGATCAAGGGACCCAGCATCGGGAAAAGAGTTCACTGAAAGTTACCCCCAACTTCCTCTTCTCCACCCTCAATCCCTCACTCACAGTAGCCTGGGCGCCCTCTGGATTCTGGACCTTGGGTGGTTGAATTGCCAGAGCTCCTCCCTACAATGGAAGCTGCCGACCTCTGATTGGCTGGCATATCCCAGGGCTGGGAACTCTGTCTCCATGGTCCTTTGATCCCAGGGAAGACCCGCCACTGGCCACTTAAGCTTAATAATTTGAGCCTTCCCCAAATGAGGTCATATGGGTCTGTCGCTGGCTCTCCAAACAAAGGGTGAGGTCCCTGTTGCCTGCTTTAAATCCTGCCCTGTATGTGTGACTACTGCTTTGTACCATTGTGCTTCTCTTTGGCAGCGCGTTCTTGCACTATGTCCATGGCAGGAATGCTTGACATCACTGGCTGTTTTGCCGCAGGAGACTCCTAGAATAGATGCTGTACTCATTTTACTCTTTTTAATTGGGAAACCAATTAAACTAAATTACCATAACAAGGGACAAATTAAAGAAGCTGCCCCTTAAAGGGATACTGCAAAAGAAAACCAAAATCACAAAGGAAACTTATAACATCAAATCAAAATGTGATTAGGAGGGTCATTGAAGCACCCCAGCCCCCGCAGTGCCCACCGGCCATGGAAGCACGATGGTGCCAGCGGACATCGCGTGTTCCCTCTCCAGGGACACACGACCGTGAACATAGCCCTAGGAGAGGGGCAGACAGTCAGGCCGGATGACCCCTCAATCACCCACTGCCTGGATCTGTTGATAGGCAACTTGGCCAGGCCCAGGAATAGTTTCACGAGTCGGTCCTCCTCCCTCCCCAGTCCCCCCTCCGCACCGGATGCCCGTAGATCAGGAGTGCGGGGCTGATGTGCAAACAAAACAAAAGTAACAGGTTTTTTGAATAACTAAAAAGTGGGTGCAGCCTCGTACAACCTACATAAGCAGGGTCCACAGACTCCACAAGGGCACAAAAGACGCAGGCATCTTGCGAGCCCGTGAACCAATGCAGCCTACAGATGTGCGGGACTGCTGCATGCAACACCCTCCACATCAGGTCCCTGGTGGTAAGGGGGAGGATTCCTGCGTAGAGTGTCTTGCACTGGGACCTCTGCCGCCAGAATGCAACATGACACACCAGGACGTATCGGACAGTGTGCGAGGGCAAAGAGGTGGAGGGTGTGAAGCATCAGCCCGTACAGGAAACCCCTCCATGTCGAACGAAAGGGCACGGAGGGGATTTCCATGAGGCGGCTCAGGTTGTGGGGCTCTGGCTCCCAAGGGAGGGTTTGGGACTTGGGGCCAATGTGGAATTTCATTCGAGCAGCAGTATACTCAGATGGGAATCCACCACACACCTGCGCCTCCTTGAAACCATGCTTGCAGTCAGGGTCAAGAACAACCCCCCTGAGGTCATGGTTGGCAACTGGTCTTGAGATTGATCCACTGCTGTCTCCATTCTGCTGCATGTGCAGGTATTGAATGGGCTGGCAAGAAGGCCTGTATGTGCTGAAAAATTGACCATCTGTTGTGCCTAATTCCTGCCATGCTATTAATAGTAGCCACTAGCTAAAGATGGGCTATTGATCTACAGAAAAGCTATTTAATAATCACAATTAGATCATTGAATCTCTTTGCAATTTTTTGCCTGCTGCTCATCAACAGCCATTGAGGCTTGAAGTGAACTCACTCTCTGATATGTCTAATCATTTGTTTGAGCATCTATGGAAAAATGACAGTATACCCCTGTAAGTTCTTTGATGGGCACATCTGCTACTGAGAGGATTGTTGAGTTGTGAAGCAATCCACCAAAAATGCACACATGCTGCTAGCAGACTTCATCACCCAGGTCATCATCTGCATAGCCCCAATACCTCCACCAACACTTGGTGCTTTAAGCAGCATTCTTGTGAAAGCCATACCCATGTGACCTGAATCCCCAGGCTCTTCAACCAAAATTTTACACAACCCTGACTCTCCAGATACTCTGCTCTTTATGAGCAGATGCCAAAGACAGCCCCTTCTCATGTGCTCTGTGTCACCCGGTACATTCCCCTCTCTAACTCCTCCAGGCTAAATACTTGTGAGTGGGTGCCTGAGATGGATGGAGCAAGTAACAGAACACGCTCAGAAGTGCCATTCGAGGGCTTGTGTGCTCCCCTTAGCAGCATTTGGAGAAGGAAGCAAATTTCTCTTAATGAACTGAGCACACATGTAACATACAGTAGAAGGATTGAAATAGGTGTTTCATGGACTAGTTTGCTTACAGTTAATGTAACGCAGTATAGGATGAAATGATAGAGAAGCCGATATCCATCATCAACCTGCAAGTGGCAAATTCTCAATTCCTCATCTCTGACGTTCTGCATAGCGTCTCTGCCAAGGATTTGTTGTATCTGTCCCTATTGCAGTGAGTGGTTGAAGATTCACGAGGTTGTCAACCGTCACAGTTCTCTGTTTCTCTTGTTCAAGCATTATAATCTGCCTTCTTGAAAAATAATACAAAATGTGAGTTACTTTTTGTTCCCATGGCATGCAATAAACTCAGGTGTCTACATGCAGATCATTTATGAGTGCAATGACAGATGAATGCAACAAGCAATCACACATCATGTAAGACTTCTATAGATAAGGACTTGAGTGAGGGAGCACATCCAGAAAAATGGAAGCACCAATTCAGGCTTGTGGGCAGTCATGGTGAGCTATTGATGTCCTTTAGTTTAACATGAAGGGAGAAATCACTGCAATTGACAGACATGATCAATACAATGCACTTATGGAAGGTCTTGGTGGCTTCTCTTATCTTGGCTGAGCTGGTAAGATCATTAAATTTTCTGGCACAGCATGGCGTAGGGAGGAGGTCTTGACAAGCTCTTATGCTGGGAGCTTCAGCCATTAGTCCTAGACAATTCTCCTTAGGACTCTGCAAAGACCCATGCCAAAGTGTATTGCCAACTACCATCCCTCTCCACCACTCCCTTCACCCAAATTCTGCTTTAATTCTTGCACCAGTATTTCCACAGCCTTAGAGAGCCTGGGGCTGTCTGCAATCCTGCAAACCTGGGGATAATTACAGAATCATACTATCACAAACTAATGAAACGCAGAAGGAGACTAATTGGCCCATTGAGCCTGTACGTGCTCTTTTGAAGATCAGCCCAGTTAGACCCATTTCCCTGCTTTTCCCTATATCCCTGCAATTTTTCCTCCTACAAGTATTTATCCAATTTCCCTTTGAAAGCTGCTACTGAATTGCTATCCAACCCCTTATTAGGCAGTGCCTTCCAAATCCTAACCATTTATTGTGTAAAAAAATGTTGTTCTCACATTGCTTCTGGTTCTTTTGCCGATCACTATTAATTTGTGCATTTACTTTTAGCTTGATTTATCGTTCTGCAAATTTAGACTTTCATTCTCAAGAAACAGTACTGATGAAAACTATCCTCTTAAGCTGTTTCAGGCCTTTATATCTTGCAACAGCTTACTATTTACCTGCAAAGACAAGCAGGTGCCAGGCATCAGGAAAGTATAATGAGTACTCATCATGTGAGGAACATCATTCATGCTCTGTCCTCTCTGTATATAATTCAAGAAAAAAATATTGGCTCAGAATTTGTTTTGATGATGTCACGGAAACTGTTATCATTCATTGCCATTACACCACTGAAACTGACAGCAACTTCAGGACTCCACACATGTAAAGAATAACACAGAAATCCAGAAGTTTTTCAGTGATTCAATGCTCCTCCAGAGAGAGTGAAATTGAAGTCTCCCAGGCTGCAATCGCTAAGAAATCAGACAATCGACAAAAACCTCCAGTTTTTCAGTTAGTCCTGTTATGAAAACTCTTAACAAAGTTACGTGTTTAATGAGGCGTAACCGGGTTTTTAACACTGTAGTAAATTCACAATTACTGCTAAGCACCCTCACATGGCATTACTAGGATGGACAGAATTATCTGTGATAATGTCAAATTTCTCCATTATGACAATAAAATTCCCCATATTTTTAAAATAACTTTTTATAGGTTTGCTCATAATATTTTAGCTTCTGCCTTAATCTATAATCCTAACAATTTATTTTGCTATCTGAAAATTTTAATTTAAAGTAAAAGCATTCAATGCTTTTGGTTTCCTGATTTCCTGTTCGTGAGAATACTTTAATCTGATTGGCCACTTACACTGCTTGCTGACACTACTGCTGCTGGAGGTCCCCTTGATTGGCAGAGGATTTAAACTGCCATTGAGAAAGAGGAAGTCTGCATCACAGAGATTGCTAAAACTTTGTGGAGAGTTTTCTTCAAGGTCAGTTGCAATCACTGTTGTTGTTTCACTGCTAACTACAAAATTTAGTCCCCTGTTTCAAACTATCATTATAAGCACCATTGACAGTTTAATTGAAGTTTTCTATTCCTGCACACACATTGGAACACATATCCTCAGTCTTGTAGTTCAGTCTATCTGAACAGGCTTTCCAAAAGGTGAATGTCCTATTGTCATTTCCTACCTGACTTTCATACTCACACAGCCTCACGGTAATGTCCTCTTGCTCAATACCCTGCTGACTTGATAGAACTGCTGTTCATTATACTATATAAGATACAATTATGTTTAATAAATTCTCTGTAGTAAAACATATGCGATAGAGTTATGCTGGGAGTGTGCACATGCTGTAAATCACCTGTCAACGACATAAATCACCATTGCTTTCTTCTCTAATATATTGCACAAAAGCACTGACTCACAAAGTCATGCACTTTAACAACTAATGCAATCATTGATCAAGCCTCAATTGTGAATGTGCTACAGATGCATGCATCTTTGCCAAGCCTTCAACTTGACTGCAACCCGAAGTTCATCAACTGCGTAATAACCAAATATGGCTTTGCTGCCCAAGTGAATTGTAAAAGAGCCAAATCTATGAATCAAGAGCCCACACACTCAATGAAAATTCAATATGTATTTGGTCAACACTATAGATTTTTGGAAATCGCAATCATCCCTTCATTTTACATAACATAGCATCATTCGGCACAAAGAAGTTGAAGCGATTCTTCTGATTGTAAGGTACGATTTCGCTTTTAGGCTTGTTGTTGGGTATAACTTTGCAGTTAGCTGGAAGATAGAGCATCTTCCAGCCCTCTTGACCTTAAACTTTGCTGCACCAGTATTATCATGTCATACATCAACTTACCTTTGGCCCCTTAAGGTTGAAATGCCACTGAAAATAAATGTGACGTGTCATTATTAGGATGGACAGAATTATTTCCTAATTTTATAACAATTGGCAGTCTCACTCAAAATAAGTTATTTTAACACAACAGCTGAGGGGTTTTTGAATCTCATGCCAACATTGTTTCATATCCAAGCTTGGAGTGGATATGGGTGAGACAATGTAAAAGAGCAAATGGTGGAGACTGTAGAAATGGAGTGGGAAGGACATAATAAGAACATAAGAAATAGGAGCAGGAGAAGGCCATTGGACCCTCAAGCCTGCTCTGCAATCAATAATATCATGACTGAGAAGCTACTGAGTGTTTCCATTGTGAAGTAGGCAATTATTTTGATTGCTGCTGCTGACCATCAGATGGACACATTGTTATTGCACTGCAGAGGTGTTATGTCTTTAATGCACAGAGTCTCCTCTACCTGAGTTTCAAGGGATTCTTTGTTTTTATTGATGCCCCTCTTACCACTTCTGCATTGGTAAGTTCTGTCCCACCTTGCAGCTGTACTTCCTCCTGCTCCTGGGTATTGATAAATGCTGATATTTAGTTTGTGAGTTGGCATGAGATGCAAATGTATGCAGTGGTACTGGATGTACTGTGTTCCTGCTGTGCCCCATTGATTTCTACATCACCTTTTGTGAAAAGCAGAAAGCGAATTTAGAAATACGTTAGTACATTGAAAATATAAAACTGCTTTTGAAAATAGTATGTGGAAATTTGCCAATCTATGTGGAAGTGGGCTACACAGTTCATATTGACCAAACTCAAAGCTGGTAGGAGTGCTACAAACTATGGTCCGCTATACATAGCTTTTCAGATTTGGTGTCATCGGTTGTTCCTGCAAGTGGATTTCATACCTCTTATGTACCACTCAGCACATTAAGTCTGCACCAGCACACTGAAAGAGCTATCCAATTAGTCCCATTGTCCGCTCTTTCCCCATAAACCTGTAAATTTCAAGTTTCCAAGGACATATCCAACTACCTTTCAAAAGTTACTATGGAATCCATTTTCACCATCCTTTCAGGTAGCATACTAAAGCTTGTAATATCTCAATATTTTCTGAACCAGTACTGATTCAGTACTGGATTAGCAGAAATTTCCTCTAGCCACTGTCTGCAGAACCTGGTACAAACTGTCTTGCCCCGCCACTGACTCTTTCCAACTTCCTAGTAAACATCTGAAGCTGAACCAGTCCGTTCACAGCCTTGGTGTCATGTGTGACCCTGAGATGACCTTCCAACCACATTACCACAAAATCACTTAAGACTACCTATTTCCACCTCCATAACATCCAACTCTGCCCCTGTCTCAACTCACCTGCTGCTGAAGCCCTCACCCATGCTTTTGTTACTTTTGAACTTGACTATTCCAATGCATTCCTGGCTGAATGCCCACATTCTGCTCCCTACAAATTTGAGAGCATCCAAAACTCTGCTGCCCATGGCCTTACTCACATCAAATCCTATATGCCATAGTTCCATCACCCCTGTGCTTGCTGACCTATTTGGCTTCCGGTTAAGCAACACACTGATTTTTAAATTCTCATCCTTTTCTTCAAATCCCTCCATGGCCTTGCCTTTCCCTACCTCTGTAATCCCTCCAGCTCCACAACCCTCTGGGCTACGTGCACTCCTCCAATTCTGGCCTCTTGTGCATCCCTGATTTTTATTCCTCCACCATTGGTGGCCTAGGCTTCAGCTTCTTAGGCCCTAAGCTCCGGAATTCCCTCCCTAAACCTCTCCACCTCTCAATCTCTCTTTCCTCCTTTAATGTGTTCCTTAAAACCTACCCCCTTAACCAAGCTATTGACCATTTGCCTCTATATTGTTTTGTGTGGCTTAGTGTCAATTTTTGCTTTATAATGCTCCAATGAATTACATTGTGGTGTGTTACTACATTAAGTACACTATAAATACATGTTGTTGTATTTGCTGATACTCAGTAATCCATATCCATGCAGCCTGGACCTAAGCCTGGTTAGACAGGCAGTCCTCCATTCCCAGCAAAGGTTATCTCATTCCTTGTGCATCCCAAGAAGAAGGACAAGGAGATCAGAGTCCAGGATTCTCACATCTTAGCTGCCTCACCAGTGTATTCAGATGTATGAATTTGATCAGAAGAATTAAAGAACAATTTACAATTTGACTAGCAGGTGATATTCACAAACAGAAAGGAGCAAATCCTAATTATTTGTAAATGAGAAAAGTTATACCTGATTGAAGTAAAACCCTTTTCCAGCAGCCATTCAAAAGATGGAAATATTAATTATTCAATTGCATGCCTGTTCTTAGTCTAATTAAGAGAGAACAGGACGATCAATGAAAGATCAGTTTATCTCCCCCAGCTCATAGTCTGTTGTTTTGAGACTGAGTCAGGAATTCAGGCTTCTGGCATTAACTCAGTGAAGTGAATATGAGCAACAGTAATTGTCCAGGAATACAAACATAAGCTCCTCTGCAGTTATTCAGTGTTTAAACTACTTCAGTCTCTGTGATATAAACAGAGGCCCAAATCTCTGGTCTCCGGTGATCCGGAGATCAGGTGCATGACTAAAGATGCACTTCGGGAACCTGTGAAAGCCCTGACGCACTGACTTACATGGGAATTGCCTGGGAAGTTTAAGCATTCAATTGGTAATTCCCCTGCTCCCCAGGACCATCCACGAATGTCTCCGACTCTGCAATAGAGTCGGAGACTTCAGATAGTTTTGCGGTACTTACCTGGATAGTTACCCAGGAAATGTTAGATAGATTAAAACCTAGTCCAACACTTGGGTAACTCCGGAACTAATCCCCCAATTACTTCCCCTCTACCACCTCACCCACCTTGACTACCTGCCACCCCATCCACCTGCCACCTCACCCACCTCCCACCTCACCCACCTGCCACTTCACCCACCTCCCACCTCATCCACCTGCCACCTCACTCACCTCCCACCTCACCCACCTGCCACTTCACCCACCTCCCGCCTCATCCATTTTTAACTCACCCACTCGACCTACCTCACCCACCTGCCACCTCATTCACCCTACCTACCGACATAATTACCTACTTTGCCCACCTACCCATTCACTTGTTCACACATCTGCTCATCCATCCACTAACATTCTTTCTCTCACATTCAAATTGGACCTTTAAATTTAACACATGACAGCTAGTGCCCTAAAAAGGGATTGTGTCCTGTCTTCCCCCACCCCTACTATGCTTAAACTGAGTTCCCCACGGAATGCTGCATTGCATTTTCCTGGGAAAGCTGGGCTGGGAGATCCAGTAGGAATATCGAGTCTGGGTAATTTTTGATCACAGCAGCAATCCTACAATTGTTGCTGCTGGTCGCAAGATCCAGGTCAAGCATCTCACCTCTTCTCTTACATTCTTGCTCCCAGTTTGAAGCTGGACCTTAAACCTTACCTTATAATTACTTGGAAACCAGCTCACTACAATTGAATTCTGTCATCTCCCAATTAACCTCTGCGGTCATACCCTACTCTACCCCTAGGTCTCTGCCCTTTACTTATCCACTTGTTTCTGATATCTGCCTTTGACCTTACTCAGACTTTCCTCTGGCCTTCCTTGAGCTCAGTTCCTGCCCGAGGCACCCTCTCTCCCTCTTCAATGGCTTCCTCAGATATTTCCTTAATCGTGTCCTCAATATTCACTCCTCCCACCAGTATGTAAGTTAACCAATTTTTATTTTTAGTTAGTTGATTGCTGCCAGTTGTCTGGCTGTGGTTCCAAATAAGTCAGTAAGACTGTGGCATGTTTGGAAGTCTTATTATGGATGTGCTGTCTTAGAAATGTCCCTACTGCATCTCCTGGAAGAAGTGAACAGTGAACAGAGGAACTGGGTGATTCACATGCCTGCAAACCGGCAGGCATGATTCATGTACGGAAGGAAAATGGTGTGAAGATATTAATTATCAGCCTGCTTTCAGTAGGATCTGCCAGCTAGCATCAGATATTTTTCTCACAAGAGTTAATGGTAAAGCAAAACCAAACTCCACAAACAGAAAATATTGTACATGCACAACAGGCCCATGAGCATTTGTCAAGAGAAAAGACAAAGAACATTTCAAATGGGAACCTTCGCCTGAATCTATTTAACCCTCGAGCAGGAGCTCAAACTGCAAGCTTGCTTTTTAGCAGAAGAGATTTGTCTCCTGGCTGTTCTTAATTGCACAGCAGTGCATTTCCAGAGTTTGGTACACTTGATTAAACACTCACTGTAATCAGCGCAAGATTCACATACACAGCGTGACTCGCCCAGATGCACGGAGCAAATCCTTTCCAAAATTTCCTGCCTGTTATTTTTCTTCTTTCAATTTTCTTACACCATAACCTCATTCAAAAGGTGGACAGCTCTGTCCCCTGGCCATAATACTAACAATCAGGTAAGAGCAGATTGCGATAAATCTCTGAGATTATCTCTTCCTCGCTGTGTTGAAGCTTCAGCTCAGCTTCTGTTTGGGACTGGTTCAGTAGCAAAATATCTGAGAGATTAAGATCACAGCTATTAGAAGGAGTCAAAGGTATTGCCTACCAAATGTATGATATGCTGCTTGTGTTAATTATGGTTTTATGTAATGTGTAATATATCTTTAAGGAGGATGTTAGAAAGGAAGCTCACATGATCTTGTGTAACCATTGGAGGAGTAGTGCATGCTACCTCTGTAGCCAGTAGTCTGTAGTTAGTAGTCAGTAGTATGGAAATAGGGTTTGATGTGAAAGCACATAAGTGTAGCTGCTGAGTACCTTTGTAAATGAACAGAACGTTTTCCACATAAGAAGTGTCTGCTGATCAACTCTGTCTATAGTATCAACTTGGCCACCACTTATGACAAGTATACAACAGGGATCCACAAGATCCAATAAACTGGCAACGAGGATAAAGTGAGGATCAAGCAAGGAAAAAGCGAGGATAAAGCGAAGATACAACAAACTGGCGCCGAGAGTAAAATAAGTTAAGGGAAGAAATCAAGGGAAATGAAATCAGGCTATACCTCGCACGGTAATTATAAATAGAATTTCTGTCCAAATTGTTGAAGCTATTCCCTCACAGAATGCCACAGTTCAGAAGAATTAATCCTTTCGATCCAGCCACAGACAATTGGTCCCATTATATTGAACGCCTCGTGTTCTTTTTCCAAGCAAAGAACATTAATGGGGAAGAGAAGATGTGAACAATCCTCTTATCTACATGTGGGAATAAAGCCTACGGCTTGATTCAAAGTTTGACGGTACCCAGTGCCCCAGATTCAAAAATTTTGATGAATTGGTGGACCTCGTGAAGGGTCATTATCAGCGAAAGCCCTCGGTAATGATGCAACAGTTCAAGTTTAACTCAAGAAATAGAGCTCCGGGGGAAACAAGTTTGAAACATTTAACAGAACATTGCGAGTTTGGTACATCTTTAAACGACTTGCTCAGGGATTGTTTAGTGTGCGGTGCGAATGAACACACGATTCAGAAGAGATTACTGTCTGAAACAAATTTGGATTGTAAGAAGGTGCTAGAGATAGCACTGGCCATGGAAAGTGCAGTAAGGGATTCAAAAGCCATACAGGGAGCACAAAGTGGCACTCTCCTTCATGTTGGGCAGGAAGGCCCAGCCACAAAGGGAGTGAAATTGCAAGGCTCTGCCAAGAAGTGGGAAACAGCCAATCCCTAGCAGAAAATAAAAAGAAATGACTTAGCAGCAATAACAAGGACTAATTACAACAGAGGTGGAAATAAGCAGACTAGTACGATTGGCAGTTTAAAAAAATCGAATGTTCTTATTGTCATCGCAATGGACACATAATGAGACAGTGCAAGGAAAGAATCAGGCAGTCTTTCAAATAAAAGGAAAAGCCCCATGAGATTTACAGTGTAGAAGAGCCTGAAGAAACAAATTCAGATGTTTATTCATAATTTAATTTGAAGGCTGGGAAGGTAGAACCAATATATGTAATAGTGAAGGTAAATAGCAGACCTATTAGAATGGAAGTGGACACAAGAGCTCCCACCACAGTAATTGGTGAACACACCTTCAAATATCTGAATTTTAGTGAACATAAATTAAGTTTGGAAGAAGCTGATGCCAAATTAAAAACTTACACGGGTGAAGACATCCAAGTCAAAGGCATAAGCGGAGTAACTGTCCATTATGGAAGCCAATCAGTAAAACTACCCTTGATGGTGGTAGCAGGCGAGGGGGCCAAGACTCCTGGGATGAAACTGGCTAAAGGATATTAAGTTAGAATGGACTGAAATTTTCCAGCTGAGAGCAGACCTGAGCTACCACAAAAATACGCCTCAGTCTTCAAGGCCAAACTTGGTAAGATCCAAGGGCTGCAAGCAAACATTCATGTGGATCCAGAGGCAACCCCTTGATTCACAAAGGCCATCAAGACCAGTACCTTATGCACTGTGGGAAAAGGTTGACACCAAACTGCACAAATTAGAGAAACTGGACATTATACAACCTGTGCAGTTCTCAGAATGGGCAGCAACAATCGTCCCCGTCCTTAAACCTGACCAAAGCATCTGAATTTGTGGAGACTACACATTGACAGTTAATGAAGTGGCTAAGCTGGACAGATACACCATACCATAAATCAAAGGCCTGTATGCCAAGCTGGCAGGTAGAATCGCCTACACCAAGTTTAATATGAGTCATGCTTATCAACAATTGGAGTTAGAGAAGGCCTCCTGGGAATTTGTCACAATTAATACTCACAAAGGGTTGTACCAATATACTTATTTGCCTTTCGGCATCTCCTCAGCTTATGCCATCTTCCAGAGAACAATGGAAAGTTTGCTGCATTAACTTGTAGTTTATTTAGATGATGTTCTGGTGACAGGACTCACTGAAAAGGAGCATTTTGCAAACTTAGAAGAAGCCTTAAAACGGTTCTTGCAGGCTGGAATGCATTTAAAAAAAGAAAAGTGCACGTTCCAAGTGAGGGTGGTAATCTATTTGGGCCACTGGGTAGATTCACAGGGCCTCCACCTGGTTGAGGAGAAAGTGAGAGCCATAAGAGAGGCGCCTGCACCAAAGAACACCTGAGAGCTCAAATCATTCTTAGGAATGATCAATTATTATGGGTGGTTCTTACCCAATCTGTTTGCAGAACTGGCAACCCTACATTATCTACTCAAAAAGAACCAATGTTGGTCTTTGGAGGCACCTGAGAAAGAAGCTTTCATAAAGGTAAAACAATTGCTGCACTCATCCAATCTATTAGTGCATTATGACCAGACAAAAGAATTGGTGCTGTCTTGTGATGCATCTCCCTACAGAGTGGGAGCAGCGCTCTCCCATCGAATGGACGATGGCACAGAACGGCCTATAGGATAGGTATCAAGAACACTCATCACAGTGGAAAAGGAATACTCACAGATAGAAAATGAAGGCCTGTCTATCATCTTTGGTGTCAAGAAATTTCATCAGTAATTACTTAGCCGTCAGTTTACTATCATTTCAGAACACAAACCATTGCTAGGATTATTCAGCGAGGACAAGGCTATACCACCCATAGCCTCAGCAAGAATAAATGATGAGCCCTGATCCTGGCAGCATATGGATACACTTTCGTCTATAAGCCTGGAAATCAAATTGCAAACGCCGATGCACTTAGTCATTTGCCCTTACAAGAAAATGATGAGGACCCCCCAGGTCCTCAAGAACTTGTTTTATTGTTAAATTACTTAGATTCATCACCGGTATGTACCAAACAGGTCAGAGACTGGACAAGTAAGGACCCAGTTCTATCTCAAATAGGAGAACAAGTGCTTCATGATTGGTCACAAGAGCCTGTATCTGACTAAATGAAACCGCATTTTAACAGAAGACAGGAAATAGCCAACCAGGATGGTATCTTATTTTGGGGAGTATGAGTGATTGTTCCTCGAAAGAGAAGAAAGTCATTGTTAATTGAACTACACTGTGCACATCCAGGAATTTCCCAAATGAAGACCAGCTATCCAAGGTGGCTGGGGTGGATGGTGAAATACAAAGTTTAATAAAGCACTGTGTGCAATGTCAGCAACTGCAAAAGTTGCAGTGACAGCTCCATTACACCCTTGGGAGTGGCCAGGAAGACCAAGGGTACAATTACACATTGACTATGTGGGACCTTTCAGGGAAACAACGTTTCTGCTCATTATTGATGCCCACTCAAAACGAGTGGACATATATGAGGTGAAGTCATCAACATCTTCTGCTACAATTGAGAAGCTACATCAAAGTTTTGCCATTCATGGAAGTAGCCATTTCTGATAATGGCATTTATAAGTGCTGAGTTTCAACAGTTTATCAGCCTCAATGGCATCATTCATGTCAAAACTGCATCGTACCACCTTTCCTCAAGTGGACTGGTCAAAAAGGCAGTTTAAACGTTCAAGGCAGGCATTAAGAAGTTAACTGGAGATGCCTTAGCAAACAAGTTAGCATGCGTTCTTTTTCATTATAGGACCACCCCTCACACAACAACAGGTGTCACACCTGTGGAGTTATTGATGAAACGCCATCTCAGGTCAAGATTGAGTTTAATAATGCCGAATTTAGTGGGGGGAAGGTGGAAAAGAGTCCGGGAAGTCAGAAAACTAGAGACGACTGACATAGTCATGACAGATAGTTTACCGTGGGAGAGATAGTATATGTGAAGAACTTTGGAGCAGGATCAAAGTGGTTATCGGGTGAAATATGTGCAGTGACTGGACCTCTAGCTTACCACGTGAAGGTGGAAGGCCAAGTCATATGGAGGCATGTGGATCATCTAAGGAGGAGGGAAACAAATCTCCAAGATCTGATTCCACCAGTGTTCATGACCGGGTCAACACTTCCTGCTGAGAGAACTCAATAGTACAGATGTGTCTGATGCATCTGTTGTACCTGATGTTCACAACTGTAATTGTACGCAAGATCCTGTTGAGACGCTCACACTGTGACAATGGCCTTTTTGAGATTAAAAATCTTTGTTTAATAAAACACAGTTTGCATAACCTACCTGGTCCCATTCCTGCTTGATCATTTTCAGAAAGTCTGCAGTACTTGAATAGTCAGTTTTACTGTATGCTTGTGTTATTTCTGTGACTATATCAGCACTGAAGATGCAAGCTCACTAATTGCATTGGCTGAACTCTGCCATAATTATGTAGCCTAACCTTGTTAACTATTGATCAGTACGCACTGCCTGATAAGCAGGATAGATCCATATCTCTCTTGTCCACAATCTAATTATTGAGCAAGCGATAACTGCTAAGGGTCCTGGGTCAATTTTTAAAGCCTGCATCTCTGAATCAACTGTATATTAAACAGTGACAACCAGACCAGCATGAATTGGAAGCAAAGAAAATTGAAGGATTTCACCATCCTTGTCATTCACTCTCAGTCTAGCAGTGTAATGACAATATTTGACTGTTTTTCGGATGAGATGGTAAACCACCTACTCTCTAAGATGGACGAAGAAGATCCCATGGCACTATTTCAAAGAAGAACCAAGGAGATATTCCCCAATGGCATAGCCAATATTTATCCTTCAATCAACATCACAATAAAAAAGCATTAATTTTCAGATCATTATCACATTGCTGTTTGTGGGATCTTGCTGTGTGCTAATTGGCTGCTGCATTTTCTAGATTACAATAGTGACTATAATTCCAAAGTACTTCACTGGCTCTTGGGTGCTTTGGGACATTTTTACCTCATGAAAGGCGCCAAATAAACACAATTGCACTTTTTTCTTTTTTCATAAATTGGTAGATAAGTTGTCTGATCTCATTTTTTGTTATCAAACTCAATTGTCTTCCTGCAAGGACCTCTGCTGCTTCCTTTGTGCAGTGAGTCACAGATGTGTGGTGGAGGTAAATTTCATTAGCAACAGGAATCACGACACAGGCAATGCAACATTATCTGACTTAAAGCAATATCGCTACTGCATGACTGAGCACTGCTACACTGAATGGCTGGCCTGCACACATGAATGGATGATCCTACTCACCTTCCTTCAAAGGTTCCCACTACCATAGATGCCAGTGTACAGTCAGTTCAATTCACTGGGGAGGTCTTGTGGCGCAGTGGTCACATCCCTAACTCTGGGTTTAAGTCCAACTCCAGGACTTGATGTCAATGGAAGGTGCTTTCAAAACGTGGCCAAACACGTTGATTATCAATCTGAAAACCTTTCTGATATGTCTATAACAGGCAGTAAGAGCTGAAGTCTCTCAACTCCTGGTGAGCAACAGCCATGTGGTAGCTGCAGCGCAACAGCTTCCCCACATTAAAGGACTCCACACGCAACTATTGCCACAAACTGTCCTGGCAAGCATTCCCCTCACTCTGAGGGACTGGTTCATTCCACCTGACATTAAGAAGTGACAGAGTTTTTTGGACATAGCAAAGCCTACATTCTCTGACAAACCCCAGCTGTAGTGAGTGCTGATACCAAAGCTAGCTATGTTCTTAGCCATTGTCCAGTATTGCTATGATATGACCATCTACCTGACAATGAGGAACATTTCACAGTTATGTCCTATCCTCAAAGCACAGGATAAATATATTCAGCCCCTCTAACTAATCAGTAAAGTGATGGAAGAGCTCAATTAATTGATGCCTATGCACTGACAACCTATTGACCAATGACCCTGGCCTCATCCCAGCCTTGGTATAGACATAGATACACGAGCTGAACCACAGAGAGAAAGTGAAAGTAATTTCCCTCAACATCAGCAACATTCAACTGAATTTTGCACCAAGGAGCTCCAGCAAAACAGAGGCTAGCAGGAATCACAGGGAAACCTTCCAGTATTTGCTGTTGCATCTGACATAGAGTAAGATCATTGTGAGAGGCCTGTCATCAGTGTCCCAGAATATCACTGCATGACATGTCTTCAGCCCAACTATCCTGAGATGTTTCACTTCTCATAAAGATTGGAGCAGTTAAGTTCCATTCTCCCTTGATCTGGAAGCAGCCTACAGCTAGCATGCACATATGGGTGGCAGGTAGAAGGAAACATAAGTGCCAAATATTGACAAACAAGAGAAAGTCCAGCCATCTGTCATTGACTTCAATGGCACTATCCTTGTTGACTCCTTACCATTAACAAACCGGGGGGTCGCCATCGACAGAAGATTAACTGGATAACATTCATCAATAGCTTTGGCGACAATAACAGTACTCTACAAAGAGTCACTTGTTTTCTAAACCTTCAAAGCTCTCTACCATCTACAAGATCCTGGGTAGGATTCTGATGGCATACCCACCACCAACAGGATCAGTGCAATAGTACACAAGGAGCTCAACACCATGCAGGATAGAGCTACTCAATGGACTGGCACTCCTGTCACCAGACTCAATATCCACGACCCCTTCCATCACAGGCACACTGCAGCTGCTATATGCACAACCCGTAGGATGCAGTGGAGTACAGCAACTCACAAATTACTTCACTTCAACTCCCACCCTTGCAACTGTAATAAATATGGTTTTATTTGGTGTGTAATGTACCTTTAAGAATAATACTTATTAAGGAAGGTCACAAGATCTTTAATAACCAATAGGAGAGTAGTGTGGTCCACCTCAGCAGATAGAGTTGGACTTGAAAGCACATGTGTAGTTGCTGCTGAGTATATTGTAAATAAACTTAATAGGCAAAATTTTACATCCCACGGGCGGGTACGCAGCAAACCCGATCAGGCATAAAATAGCGCACGATGACATCGGGCGAGCGTCTCGACATCATCGCGCACTCACACGACATTTCGGTCGGTGGGCATGCACGAAAGTCAGCAGCGCACCCGCCAATAATTAAGAGGCCCATTAATCAATTAATTAAAAGCTCTTTCTCGCTGCTTGTCAAACCTTATAGTTGACAGGCAGGCGAATCGGCCAGGCGGCCTTTGAATTTTTTGAGAAACCTCATCCAGGGGCGGGATAAGGTTTCCAACATTAATTTTTGTTTTATTTAAAATGTTTTGACAACATTTTTACCATGCACATGTTCATGTGAGTGAGTCCTATATGGGGACATGTTTTTCACATTCTCTAAATCTTTCACCTTGATTTTACAATTGTTCAGCTCCCTGAGGCAGCTCCCTGCCTTCAGGGAACTTTCAGTGCGCACTCCCCTGCGCATGTGCAGACAATTGCGCTCACACTCCTCCTGCCCACCACCCCCACCCCCCCCCCCATACGCCAGCAGTGCTGAGCTTCTCAGTGCACCTTTCATGTTAATTGGCCAGCCAGTGTGAATTCACGGTCAGGGGCCGATTGTGAGCAGCAGACCTTTTCCTGGCAGCTCCCGGGCCTACCCGCTGTGCCCGCCCGATGACCCAAAAATCATGCCCAACGTTTCCACCCAAGAAGTGCCTGCAGATCAACTCTATCATTAATAGTACAACTCAGTCACCCTACAACAAACTGGTGATGAGGATAAAACAAGATTGAACAGAAGAAATCAAGCTAAAAAGAAATTGGCACCGTTCCTCGCCCAGTGATTGTAAGTAGCAAGCTTCATTAGAATTGAAGAAGTTATCCCCTCTCAAAATGCCACAATGTGGGAGAATTGATCCTTTTGAAACTGCCACAGACGATTGGTCTCACTACATAGAATGCCTCATGTTCTTTTTTCTAGCGAACGAGAATGCAAGGGAAGAGAAGAGGCGAGCAATCCTCTTCATTACTTGTGGGAGCAAAATCTACAATCTGATTCAACATTTGATAGCACCCAGTGCCCTAAATTCAAAGAATTTCAATAAATTGGTGGCCCTTGTGATGGGTCATTTTCAACGAAAGCCCTCAGTCTTGATGCAAAGATTGAGATTTAATTCATGAAATAGAACCATGGGTGAATCAATTGCATGCTACTTGGCAAATTTGAAATTAATAACGGGGCATTGTGAGTTCAATATGACTCTGAACGATATGCTCAGAGATCGTTGAGTGCGTAATGTGAACAAGGATTCTATTCAGAAAAAATTATTGTCTGAAGTCAATCTGGATTTCAAGAAGGCACTAGAGATAGCGTTGGCCATGGAAAGTGCGGTAAGAGATTCAAAAGCAATACAGGGGGCGCCATCCTCCACATTGGGCAGAATCCTCAACCAAAAGTGGGGTGACAAAGCAAGACTCTGCCGAGAAGTGGGAATGCCAAAGAATAAAGAGAAGTAACTTAGCAGCAAAATCGAGAATAACTTTAAGAGGTGGAAACAATCGTTCTTTTAGCAATTGGCAGTTTTAAAAAATCGAATGCTACTATTGTCACAGAAACGGACATATGATGACGCAATGCAAGGAAAGATTCAAGCAGGCTTGTAAACAAAAGAAGAAGCCCAATGAAATCTACAGTGTAGAAGAGGCTGAAACAACAAATTCTGACATTTACTCATTGTTTAATTTGAAAGTTGGAAAGACAGAACCAACATTTGTCACAGTGAAAGTAAATGGCAGACCTGTTAGAATGGGGAAGTGGACACAGGAGCTTCCACTACAGTTGGGGAACACACCTTCAGATATTTGAATAATGGTGAACATCAATTAAGTTTAGAACAAACAGCAGGAAAGCTAAAAACATATATGGTGAAGACATTCGAGTAAAAGGCCTAAGCAGAGTAACTGTCCATTATGGAAGCCAATCGGCAAAGCTACCAGTGTTAGTATTGAAAGGCAGAAGACCAAGGCTTCTAGGGCAAAATTGGCAAAGTGAAATCAACCTTGATTGGCCACTGGGATTCCAAAAGGAAGCTGGAAGTGTTCCTGTTCTGAAAAAGGAGTGTTTAGGGACTCAGCAAACTGAAGAAATGCAGGCTGTTTTAAGCCAAAACCTGGAAGAATAGCAGATGAAACTCAAAGAGACCCTGTTTGATGACAGAGTTTGAGACGAGATGAGCAACTTTTGAAGGGAAAAAGAAAACCTGTTGATAAACTTTCACACACTACAAGATTCCATCAGGTCAAAGTTTGTACCGTTGGAAAAGTATGAAGAGAAACAAAAAGAATTCAGCGCCTCTCTGAACAAACTGAAGAACATGTTCGCAGAGAAGACACAACAATGGTCAATTTTCCAGGAAGCAGCAAATAAATGCAAAAAAGAGATGGAAGATCTGAAGAATCAGCTAAGTGAAGCCAAAAGGGCTTTGGAAGCAAAAGTCACATAAGCAGACAGGTAATGAAATTTTGGGAGATTTAGCCACTGAGTTCAGACAAGTTGAGTTTGCATCTGAGAGAAGCCTGGCCAAAAGTGAAGTCAAAAGGAAGGCTGAGATTAAAGTCTGTGCTAGAAAGATGAAGGCACATAGAAAGAAGATAGAGAAATTCTAATAGGGCTTTAATTCTGGCAGCATACAAATACACTTTCATACATAGGCCTGGCAATCAAATTGCAAACGCCAATGCCCTCGGTCATTTGCTTTAACAAGAAAATGATGAGCATGTCCCAGTTCCACAGAAGCTTGCCTTACTGTCAAATTTCTTAGATCCCTCGCCAGTGTGTGCTTGACTGATCAGGAACTGGACAAGTCAGGACCTGGTCCTATCTCAGGTACGAGAACAAGTGCTGCATGGTTGGTCATAAGAGCTTGTACCTGACGAAATTAAACTGTACTTCAACAAAAGACATGAAATAACAAGCCAGGATGGCTTCTTATTCTGGGGAGCACAAGTGATAGTTCCTCTAAAGAGAAGGGAACTACTTTTAATTCAATTACACAGTGGCCATCCAGGAATTTCCCGAATGAAGACCATAGCATGCAGTTATCTATGGTGGACTGGGATGGATGGTGAAATAGAGAGTTTAGTAAAGCACTGTGTACAATGTCAGCGACTGCAAAAGTTGCAAGCAACAGCTTCGTTACACCCATGGGAGTGGCCATGCTGACCCTGGATGCAGTTATACATTGACTATGTTGGACCTTCCCTGGGAGCGATGTTTCTGTTCATTGTTGATGCCCATTCAAAATGGTTGGACGTGTATAAGGTGAAGTCACCAACATCAGCTGATACAATTGAGAAACGACATTAGAGTTTAGCCATTCATGGACTACCAGAAGTAGTCATTTCCGATAACGGTGCGGCATTTACGAGTGCTGAGTTTCAACAGTTTATCAGTCTCAGTGGTACCACTCATGTCAAAACTGCACCATATCACCCTTCCTCAAATGGGCTGGCTGAAAGGGCAATTCAAATGTTCAAGACAGGTATGAAAAAGTTAACTGGCGATTCCTTGGCAACCAAGCTAGCATGCTTTCTTTTTCATTACAGGATTACCCCTCACAGGACAATACTAGTCACACCTGCAGAGTTATTGTTGAAATGACATCTCAGGATGAGACTGAGCTTAATAATGCCAAATTTAGAGGGGAAGTTGGAAAGGAGTTAAGGAAGCCAGAAAACTAGACACAACTGGAATAGTTGCAAGAGAAATTTTACCATGAAAGAGCTGGTATACATGAAAAACTTCGGGGAAGGACCAAAGTGGTTACCGGGTGAAATAAGTGCGGTGACTGGACCTCAATCTTACTACATGGAGGTGGAAGGCCAGATCATCTGTAAACATGTGGACCATTTAAGAAAGAGAGAGACAAATCAGCAAGATTTGGTTCCACCAGTGATTATGACCAGGTCTCCGTTTCGTGTTGAGGATACTCAACCCAGGACTGACATGTCTGATGTTCCTGTAAGATTTGAGGATACAGAACTGCAAGTGCCCACTGAAGCACCTGATATTCAGGCAACTCCGGAAAACAAGGTGCCTGACAAAGAATCTGAAGTTGTGGAGCTGCCACGTTCTACATGTACCAGGAAACCACCTCAAAGACTGAACTTGTAAATTCCTTACCCAGTGTAACTATTAGGTTGCCTTGAAAAATATATACTTGTAAATATAAAATGTATAGCTGAGTTAAAGGGGGAGAAATGTAATAATTATTGTTTTATTTAGTGTACCTTTAAGAATAATACTTGTTAGGGAAGATCACATGATCTGTAGTGACCAATAGGAGAGTAGCTTGGGCTACCCCAGCAGTCAGTGTAAAGATAGAGTTGGAGTTGAAATGTCATGTGTAGTTACTGCTGAGTATATTGTAAATAAACTTAATGCGTCCACCCAAGAAGTGTCTGCTGATGAACTCTGTCGATAAAAGTACAACTTGGCTACCCTACAATGGCAACATTTTCCACCAAGAAGGATGAGAGCAGCAATTTGTGATAGAACTACATTCACCTCCAACTTCTTCTTCAGGTTGCACACCATCTGTCAGTTTTAAATGGGTATATATTTAAATTTAGATTTGATTTAATTTCAATGCATGCACCTAATTACTCAGTTCCAAATTGACCCTTTGAAACAGTTTCATTCAAACGAGACTTAAACAGAAGGCAACAGGACTCTGAAATAGCTACTAATATCAATTTTTATTTAAGAATAAAGGAAAAAGGTACATTAACAATACACCACAGACTTTTGCATCCTCAGCTTGGGAGATCACACCAGATAGGAGTGTAAATGTCCCTCAGGTTCCCTCGCTGACAGCGATTTCTCAACAATACTGCCCCAGGGAGCACTCAGTACCACCACCAACTTGCAAGCATAAGTGGTTCACGAAATACAATTATAACCCTTGAATTGGCATTATCTCATCTTGAATCAGTTCTGGTTGCAATTATCCAATTGGCCAATGGTGTTACTGGGTTAATTTTATTGGATTTAGCCATTTACACACATTGTTCCAGGGAGCAGAACAATGAGACAGTTCATGATCTTGTTTCTATCTGCATTTGGACAAGTCTCTATTCACTCTGCTGCACCTGCCTGAGATGGTCAAGGAGAGTAGCTGAGTTCCCACAGACAACAGCATATTTAAAAATATTGGCTTGCAGCAAATTGATGCTTTAAACTTCAAAGATTAGTATATTATCCAGTCCTAATAATTATTTGATTAATTACTTATTCTTCAGTTATAAATTGAGGCTCACTACTTAATCAATCATCTGGTTTTTGGCTGATTACTGACTATACAGTAATATTTGATTAATACATGCAATTGGTTTTATAGGTTGTTTTACAGATAACAAAATGGCTTCTGTGGCCCAATGTTAGCACAAAATGGCATCTTGACCTTGTTAGCTTACTACAGTGAATATAATGTGAAAACCTCCCTCTAAATGGTCAATTAAAACTAAAATCTACTGCCCAGGCCTACTTACACATTTCAACTTGTACGCTATACTTCCATTGTTTTCTGAATCAAAATCCTGGAATTTCCTATTGAACATCATTGTGGGAGCACCATCATTACAAAGAGTGCAGCAGCTCTGGGAGATGGCACATCATCTTACATCACTGCAACTAGGCATAGGCAATACACTTAACCTTACCAGCATCACCCACATTTCAAGAACAAATCATATATAATCTACTGGTATTTCTGGTCATCATTACACAGAATGGCTAATTAATATTACTTACTGAGACAGACTAACAACCTTTCCATTTTTGACCTCAAGAGGCTTCAAGTTAAATATTTTTAAATCAATTTTCTTTGAAAACCCAATGCCTTATTGATTTTTGTAGAATGATTTTTTACAAAAACAGCCTGTCTCCTCAGAGCTGGCGGTTGGTCGTGGGTGTGGAGCGTGGGGAGTAAATCCATATATTAGGCTAATTTGTGGATTCCATTTCAAATAGAATTATTTGATTTCTGCTTATTTATTTATTGTTTATCAAGTGTTTGGTGTTGGATGATGAATAGCCCACTGACATGAGAGAAATCATAAATATTGATCACCAAACTATCAATTGTTCATACTTGCAATTATCCCGTTTGGGGATTCTGTGAGCAAGATCTCACAGTTTGATTGCGTCCTGGATTTCTTGTCCAGTGTCTGGGAGACCACCCTGATATCTGTCAAGCATAACTTGGAGCAGGGGTCATTTCAGTGGTTCAGCTTAGTTTAACTATAAACAAAGGATGTCTATTTTGCTTTGCATCATAAGAACATAAGAATAGAGTAGGCCATTCAGTGTTTTGTGCATGTTCTGCCATCATACTATATCATGGCTTATCTGTGCTTCAGTTCCCTTTACCCATCTATTCTCCATACCCATTACCTGACAAAAATCTATTTGCTGCAAAATTCAGCTCCGGCATTTCTAGTGCTATGGGTGCCATTTTGCATCCAAAATGATGCCACATTTCCAGTACAGGGCACACCTGATGCCATTTTGGTGAGGTCAGTAACACTGGTGTCAGAAGCATGCACCAGAGGTGTGCAGATTGTAAGAGATTCTGTTCCCGTCCCCCCTCACAATAGCTCTTGGTCTCCAGGAATTGCGAGAACAAAATCCAAGCGACACAGGGTTTGGCTCAACCTCAGATTCATTTGTTTATTGGAAACACAAAATTGCCCCTGTACAAGCCCCTCTGTGATTTGGCCAGAATTAACAACAATACTTCACAGTACAAATCGTGGTTCAAGGTTGACTGGAATTTACAAAACATCTCACAACACAAATGCCTCTACAATTGGCTGAAAATTACAATCACCCACACAGTTGGTCGTTGCCGGTGTTGTTTGTAGGACGGGATCTGGAGGTGAGCTGTCTCTGTCCTTCTTTTCCTGACTGCAGTGCTTGCTCTCTGATGTTGTCCTACATACAAATATATGAACAAGGAGCAGGAATAGGCCATTCGGCCCCTCGAGCCTGCTCCACCATTTAATTAGTTTATGGCTGATCTGATAGTAATCTCAAATCTGCATCCCACCTACCCCCTATAACCTATCACCCCCTTGCTTACCAATAATCTATTCAACTCTGCCTTAAAAATATTCAAAGATTCTGCTTCCACCACCTTTTCAGGAAGACAGTTCCAAAGACTCATGACCCTCTGAGAGAAGAAATCTCACCTCACCTCAGTTTTAAATGGGTGACCCCTTATTTTTAAAGAGAAACCCATAGTTCTAGATTCTCCCATAAGAGGAAACATCCCCTCCATATCCACCTGTCAAGTCCCCTCAGGATCTTATATGTTTCAATCGTCACCTCTTACTCTTCTAAACTCCAGCGGATACAAGCCTAGCACATCCAACCTTTCCTCATAAAACAACCCACCTATTCCAGGTATTACTCTGGTAAACCTCTGAACTGCTTCCAACCCATTTACATCCTTCCTTAAATTTTTTATAATGATTCATATCACACTATCACAAGCACAGATCCTGTTAACATTCTACTGAGTCATCTGGTGCTTAGTACCTCTTTACCTTGGTTTATTCCATGCCCTGGTCAGTACAGACTTGGTCAATTCTACTGTTTACACAACAGAAAACAATGTGATTTCCTTCCCCATGGTGAGGGATACCTGGCTCCAAGGTTGACTGCATTGTGAGTGTTCCATTCCTTCCTGGCAGGAACTAATTGTGCTATGTCCTGGCAGTTGCCCTGTGCCATTGCCCATGATAATGGCTCTCTCAGTCTCTAGATGTACCAGAATTTCAGTTGGCTCAACCTTCTGTGTGTTCCAGTTAACCCCTTAGTGTCTGTATCATTCACCTCTCTGTATGGTTTTGAGGTTTAGCTATTTGATATTCTTACAGCTTGGGGAGATCATGTCTTTTAGTTCTGTGCCCTTTAATATTTGTTTTACACTAGAGATATATACCTTTGTCAATTCTTCTGCTGCGGTGAGTGCATTGCTGGTTTCAGCCAAATCTTACATTTCTTTATTTGGTTTATACATTTGATTTCATTACCACAAATTCCCTTTTAAATAATCTTTCTAGTTTTTCCCTTTTTGCTTTTCATTTTAATACATCATAATATAAGCAGATACAATACTGTAATCAATTGTGCAATTACTAATACATGTGATGAGATTCAAATCCAAGGAGAAATCTTCGTATTGAGGCCAAAATCCCACCAAAGTGAGATAATTATTTCCTTGATGTCATCTCTCATTTCCCTCTTTCCCTGTTGTCGGGTATAATAATGTTTTGGGGGACATTCTACACCCTTTACCAGTTACATCAAATGTTCGGATAATGGTGGAATATCATACTCAAAATGGGAAATGTATTCCTGGAGGTTTGGTAAAGTATCACTCACAGTGAGATTTATTGGTGTGTGACCTGAGATAGGGATTACCCTTTCTTGTGCTACTTGAATCTCTGGGGTCTAAAGCAGAAGGCTGAGTCATGAACTGGGCACCAGGTATTATTGTGTACCCTATACTGGCTTGCACTAGGGATGAGAGAGTAGGTTACATTACCTTCATATGCAACCTGGGGCAGAACATGGCTCTGAGCCATCACCTCCATTGTGAAGTTGATAAGTTGTGCGCTTTCAGAGTCAAACTTCATTCCAGTCGGTCAAACACATTCAGGTGATATGGACACAAAATTACATATGCACCCCTTCCCCGAAACTACTTTAGATCAGTGCCAGTATAGAGTATCCCCACTTAACTACATACAGAGGGGCCCCATGATACCACACATATACACCATCTCGAATGACACCAATGTTTTCCACTCGGTATATCAGAACTGGCTATTGTGTCTGACCATCACTGGCATCCTGAGAACTACCCCCATCATCGTTTGGTTATACAGGCCACAGTCGATTGGATTCACGAGATTGGTGTAAGTATAGTGTTTGATACAGCAGGTGCTTTTTGCCAGGCTGATCAAATCCATAAGGGAAACTTGGTGATACTATCACAGTGGTTTTGCCATTTGTCTTTATTACAAGAAGAGTTTTGCACTGAATTCAGAAGTAATGAGTCCACTAACACTTTTAGAGACTTTAAAAATTAATTTAAACATTTATTAGCAAAAAAAGAATTAAAACTTATATACAAAATTAGTTACACTGTTATTTAATATTATAACAAATTCCAAAATTCTTAATGAACATGACTCCCAACTACACATCCCCTTTAAGGCAACAGCCCAAAATAGAATTTAAATGTAGAGAGGCAACCCAGCAAGGTTACCACAGCACCCACTCGACAGTGGGATTCCAAAGGCTTTTTAACACAACTTCGATTACTGGAACAGCAGGCTTCTGCTAGGTGGCTAGAGGCTGTTTCCCCAAGTCTGTTTCACATGGTGTATCTTTTAGATTTCACACAACCACCCCTAATACAACTTTCCACCGATCTTTGAATATATTCCTTCCTCTTTAATCTGTAAATCCCAATGTTTCCATATGTCTTTGGAACTTACTTTTCTCATACTATAAAATTTTTATTTTTTTTTATTCATTCACAGGATGTAGGCTTTGCTGGCTGGGCCAGCATTTATTGGTCAATTTGGCCTTTTCCTTTTGGGAAAAATAAACGTAATATTTGCCCTATTTACCCTGTCAGTTGTAAAACTTTATCATGTTTCTTTGAAAATCAAACACCTCTCCACTTACCTTAAAATGCAAATTTCATTCACGCCCTATCTGCTGAGACTTTTATCCTAGTTCACTCCTTAGCGTCTCAATACCCTTTTTACACCTAACTCTTTTGATAATTTCAACCTTGCAGTCCATCCGACTCTAATTCAATTAAATCAGCCACACAGACAGAACAATCCACATACACGCAATACAATACCCCACAGTAATATTATGAAAAATATGGTAGTTTTGTGACAATAGCCTTTAGGTGCCTGTTGGCAATGCATGATGGCACGCAACCTTGCTCCAAATCTCTAAATTACCATGCCCTTCGTTTAACAGCCCGCACCATACATAACACACGCATACTTTTGGGTGGCCTGGTCTGACACACTCAGTCCTCCTTTATTAAGTCATTTATGGTCCAGTCATGAGTTTCCAGCTCAGCTATTATTTCTTTCAGGTGAAGGGTCATTACTTGGTCTTCCCATAATTCTTGTCCCTCAATCTCATTACCCTCCCCCAGTATTCTCTTTAAGTGATCCTGTAAGGTATTGCCCTGCATTTTCAGCTGGGTATCATCTATACTATTGACCAGTGACTTCCCTGTATTAAACGCTGTGGCCACGTCATTGACCAACCACCTCTTCTGTCTCCCCAAACCGTTGCAACTATTGTCAACTCGCTTATATCAATCCTCCTGACTTTTGTTCCCATAATTCAATTCATTGAATTATTGGGAAATTTCCCTTAACAGTTTCTCATACAATTTCCTGTTTTTACTGGGCACCACCCGGGCAGTCGTACATCTGTAATGGTTAAGGATGACAGATGCTACCTCATAATGCACGTCATGATACAATACCATCCCGGTTGGAATCAGCACCAACCCATTCCTAGGTCCGGGTATCGTTATGGGGCACTTAACCTCTATATGCTAGGTCTTTGGGGTTGTTGCTAAGGGCTTCTTTTCATGCTCTACCAATTCAGAAGTGTTGACTGTATTTGGAGGGCCAGGGATCACACAAGAGTCCATACCAAATCCAGAGTCTTGCCAGGGGAGCGCATAATGGCTCTGCAATGGCGTCGGACCTCCGCCTGCCGAGGGTAGGCCTAACTTTTGCTGTCGTAGGGGACTTATCAATCTCAGTGGTTCGGGAGCCAGCCAACACTCACTTTACCAGGTCCTATCATTGGGCTCCTTTCCTTCCTCATCTCGGTCTTCCCCAACTTCCCCCAGTGCCATAAAACAAGCCATATCCCTAGCCCTGGATAATGTTAGAGTCAGCTTACGAATCTTCTCATTACAGGGCCATGATTGGCCTCTTCATATCCCTGATTTTGAGCTACTCTGTGTGCCATCTTGATATCCTTCAACTGTCCCATGGCCTTGTCAGCTCTCTCTAAATTCCTGGCACTTTCCTTGCACTGAATCTGACACTGCCTTTTACATTCGATGACCTGACATGGCAACTATTCTATCGTGTCCCAAGAAGTTTTCCTCTCCTGCCTTTCATCACTTAACTCTTGCGTCACCCGATTCACTATGGCCTCTCTATTGCTTGCCTGGCCCTCTACTTCCCCTTTTCTCTCTGCTAAGTGCTTAACTATCTCAATGAGACTCTGGTTCTGTTTTTGCAAGCACAGTAACCAATTCGCCTTTTCTTTTGATTTCTTATGTTCGCTACCACCCATCTACTCTGCCGCTTTCTCCTGCATACTATCAGAGTGCATCATTTCCAGCATACATCACTCAGTAACGTTTACTCTGCCGCACACAAACGAGGATATCCTATCTTCCTTCGAGAGTTTCTTGCCCTTAACCCTGTCATTTATTTTGTTCTTAAACTTAAAACCCTGCTGTGTTCACCACAATCTACAAGAGATTGCATTCCTGCCTCCGCTTACAATAGTTCGGGGACTCCAAGAATTACTAGCACAAAATTCACGTGACACAAGGCTTGGTTCAACCTCAGATTTGCTTGTTTATTGAACTCACAAAAATCCCCCAGTACAAACCCCTCTGTGATTTAGCTGGAATTAACAACAATACCTCACAGCACAAACCTCTCTACAATTGGCTGAAATTTACCATCACCCACACAACTGGTCGTTACCGATGTTAATTGTAGGCCTGGTTCTGGAGATGACTGGTCTCCGTCTTTCTTCTCCTGACTGCAGTGCCTGTTCTCTGATGTCATCCTCTTTTATAATGATTCATATCATACTGTTACAGGCATAGATCCTGTTACCATTCCACTGAATCATCTGGTGCTTAGAACCTCTTTACCTTGGTTCATTCCAAGCCCTAGTCTAGACGGTACTGTACAGACTTAATAACAGAAAACAATGTGATCCCTTCCCCGTCATGAGGGATACCTGGCTCCAAGGTTGACTGAGGTGTGAATGTTCCTTTCATTACTGGCAAGAACTAATTGTGCTATGTCCTGGCAGTTGACCTGATAATGGCTCTCTCAGTCTCTTGATGAGCTAGAGTTTTGGTTGGCTCAACCCTCTGTGTGTTCCAGTTAACCCCTTAGTGTCTGTATAATTCACTTCTGTGTGTGGTTTTGAGGTTTAGCTATTTTATATTCTTTCGGATTGGGGGCCATGTCCTTCAAGTGTAAGCACGTTTAACATCAGTCAGCATGTAACATTGATTTGAATGTAATGGTGCAATTCCTGACCTCAACACTCCAGCCAAAACCTTTGTTTAATCTCACACATCCAGCCACAGGAAGGATCCTCCACCAATGCTATTTAAAGAGATTATCAACCGCTCTCATGATAGTCACTGACATTTTTTATTCTTTTCATGGGAGGTGAGCATCACTGACCAGGCCAGCATGTGTTGCCCAACCCTAATTGCCCTTGAGAAGGTGGTGGTGGGCCTCCTTCTTGAACCACTGCAGTCCACGTGCTATAGGTACACTCACAGTGCTGTTAGGGAGGGAGTTCCAGGATTTTTGACCAACAGTGATGGAACGGCAATATAATTCCAAGTGAGAACACTGTATGACTTGGAAAGGAACTTTCAGGTAGTGGTGTTCCCATGTGTCTGCTTCCCTTATCCTTCTAGCTGGCAGTTTTAGAAGATGCTGTCGAAGGAGTCTCGGTGAATTTCTGTGGTGCTTCTTTTTTATAGTAGACATTGTTGCCACTGAGATGGAGGGAATGAATGTCTATGGTGGTGAATGGAGTGCCAATTAAACGAGCTGCTTTGACCTAGATGGTGTCGAGCTTATGCCTTATAGATGGTTTTCAGACAATGGGGAGTCAGGCGATGGGTTATTCATCACCGATTTCCCAGCCTTTGATTTGCTCTTATAGCCATAGCAAACTTTTCCTTCTGCCCAACTTAAAAATCAGCTTTTGTAGGTCAGTTTTTGCTCTTTATTTATTATACCACCTTATGGATAAAATAATCTGAGATAGCAAGTGAACTATGAACACTATGATAATATATACATTGGAAATAGCGTGAGAGTCCCACTCTGCACACCTAGGGGAGAAATATTCTACTTGGCCATCAAACTGGAGCAATATTGGCAGCATGACCACAATGACAAGCAGTTGGAAAGCCTAAACCGTTTTCATGTTCGGGCTTCATTAACTTTTCTCTGGCACTGAACTGCTGCTTGTCAGTTTCCTATAGCAAAAATCAGCAAGCAGTAACACAAAGCTGGCCAACAGGTAAGGCCCAGGTGTGCAGCAATAGATCGGCAATGGGCCAGTAGAGGACTGCTTATCCAGACGCCCCAAATAAAATCTTGGAAGGAACATAACAATGTAGCTTTTGAGGGGTCTCCAGCACTCCATCTTTAATGCCTGAAAAATGCAAAACAGGCCTGCCTGCTCTGCCCATTACTTCCTGAAATTTTTTCCAGCAGCTTGTTACGATCGGGAATGCGCTGCCTGAAAGGATGGTGGAAGCAGATTCAGTGATAGGAGTTTTAAGAATCGGCTTTGCCAAGCCAGAAACAAAATGAAAAATCACAGTCCACTGGAAATATTGTTGAAGAAAGGAGTAAGGAATCTCTCTCTCTCTCTTTCGCTCTTTCTCACTTGCTCTCTCTCTCTCTCCGTAGGAACTATGTCCCAGGCCTAAAACCCAAAATTACATATTTAAATAGCCTCTTGCTTGTTTTGACCAGCCGTGGAATGGCCTGTCTGAAAATTGGTTCAAGTGAGTAAGTGGGTGCATGACATCCCCACAGGATTTCCTTCTGCAGGTCACCCCGTATTTTAGGAGAGAAATGGGCATCCGGCACATCCAAGTTTCCCTCCTGATCTCTCTGGCAGATGGGAAATATTACACTGACAAAGGCAAGATCTTTTAGATTAAAAGTGATCAATCAAGTTTATCAAGTAGTAAGATTAACGCAAAGAGCAAATTTTCAGTGAATTAAAATGGTTCACATACAGTGTATCTTTCAAACAATAAATGTCAAGATTCTCTAGCAGCTCTTTGCAGGTTTTTAAACAACTTGGGCAGCATGATAATGGATAGATGAAATTATTTTACATGAGAAATGAGCCTGGGTTCTTTATAAGCCTTGCAAAGAGAAGGAAAATGAAAAGCAAGAGCTATAAACCTGCATTATGCATTTCTCTTTCTCTTTGATAAGTTGAGGGCAAGTTGCATATAATTGGTTGTATTCCCTTCAGTTAGATGGATGAGGGTGACCTTATCAAGGTGTTCAAAATGATAAAGAGATTTGATAATGTTGATAAAGTGTAACTACCTCTTTTCATGGGAGTATACACAGCACGAGTGGGTGGGAGGGGAGGTGTGGTTGGGGGGCAAAACCTTGAGATTTAGAAGTGAAATCAGGAAGTATTTTTTCCCACAAATGGTGGTGGAGATTTGAATCTCTCTTGTCCAAACGGCCAGGGATCCGAGTTCAGTTGCAATGTTCAAGACTGAGGTTAATAGGAGAAAATTTGATAGCCCCTGAAAACAGGCACAGGGATCTTGCTGTGGGATTAATAAACCATGCCCATTCCTCCTGATGCAGGTAGCACACAAACTTCATGCTTCCTGCTAATTTAAATGATAGTAGCATGCAGCCCAGCACTAAGCAGACTACTGAATGGCTGCATATCGCAAGGGAGGGCACACATCTATATGGTGCCAGCATCATTTCTAGCTTGCCTGCATGCCTTAAAGCCAGCTAAAAGGGAATGGGCATTCTGGCCTCAGCAGGTGGTAAAACAAACTTCAATTCAGACCAAAATCAAAGACAGCTAATCCTTTAATAGCCTATTTAAACTGTCAATCAAAACTGTGAACTCAGAGTCACCTGCTGAGATAATTGTAGCTTTTGAAATTCAACCAAGCATTCAGAATGACAAATTAATAGATCTTTGGGAAATGTCAACAATGACTTCTATTGAAACTGCATGACCACCTACGCCAGATGGCCTGTCAATCAAAGCCATCCAGCTGAGTGTTTTTAACTTTTACTGACAGCTTAAGTCTGTTTTTCTCATGTTTAAAGAGCAAGGGATTTAAATAACTTCAAATCATGACATTTAAACAGATGCTATCCATCCTTCAAGAGCATTTATGTGTATTCCAACAAATCATGACCCCCACACTGTGGGTTATGGCCCTTCTATCAGCCAAAATCTCCCAAATGCATTGCACCACATTCACTTACATGCTTCCCTCTTTCTTGTAGGGCAAGGTGGTGCCCAACCATAGGCAGCAGCACCTAACCAGCAGGGTACAGGCACAGCTGCATGTCCACCCCTTGGCTGAGACAGTCATTGGAGCAGCCACAACTGAGGAAGCGGTCAACAGTGGAGCTGAAACCATTGAAGATGACAGTATATTCTGACTTAATCCATTTTCTTGCA
Organism: Carcharodon carcharias; assembly: GCF_017639515.1. Lineage (NCBI taxonomy): Eukaryota > Metazoa > Chordata > Chondrichthyes > Lamniformes > Lamnidae > Carcharodon > Carcharodon carcharias. The sequence goes on from NC_054479.1 coordinate 27,949,493, forward strand.
TCCCACTTCCCTGTCATGGTGGAGAACCTGTCACATTCCCAACCACACCCAATTAAGTCAGGATGGGTAAATTCAAGCCAGCCTTCCCACCTCTAGGCCAATTGAGGCTCTTTAGTAGCCAACTAAGGGCCAATTAAAGTCTCATCCCTCTACAGCTGGCATTCTACCTGCAGGATTGGGGGGCAGAAGGCCCCTTGTGGGTAGGCTAGAAGGAATGCGCTGGCAGCCTCCCTTTGGCCTCTAGATGGGCCTTCCCGATTGGGGATCCTGAGTCCCACATAGGATATTGCCACAGGAAGGGCCACTAAAAGTAGTGCCCCCTGCCCTCCCTGCTGACCACAACCCATTTCCCAGGGCCTGCCAGACTGGGCCCGGTGAGCCTGTCCTACTTATCTTCCTTGGAGCTTGCATTATTGCTGCTGCTCCAGGCCCTCCTGCAGTCCCAGCAGTGACCAGCAAACTCAGTGATGCAGCTAGGACTGAAGAGCTGCTGGCCCGATGATTGGCTAGCAGCTCCTGGATATGGGCTCTTCATCTTAAAGGCATGGGAAGCCCAATAGCAGGCACTTCCTGATAGGCATTTAATCCCATTGCACCACACGGAAAGAGCCACAGCAGGATTGCCACCAGCTTTCCAGCCATTGCACCAGGCTACCACATCAGCCTTTAAATTCAGCCATTTCACTCACTTGTAATTTTACTCTTATACCTTTCTCCTTTCAGATACCCAAAAACTGCTACCAGGTCAGCCAACTGTTTGGGTTTTGAAATGCCACATTACTACATGTCCTATCTGGCTTGCTGTAGTCATGTGACCTCTACCATGAGGAACTCTCTCTATAAGCAGCCTTCTTATAATCAATTCAATAAAGACTTTACACTGAGAGATATTGCAGTATTTGAGCTCAAAACACCAGTGACATAGGAGCAAGAAGTTGCCGAGGAAGAAAAGAATGATAATGAACAAGCTCACTAACATTCCTCGGGTTACCAACCTTCCCAGATTGGCTGAGAGTCTACCAAAACTGGCATCAATCTCTCGGTGACCATTGAAAGCAATCCAGGAGATTCAGGATATGCGAAATACTAATGGGTGTAGAGTGAATGAGCAGTTGGAAGGCAGCCAAGACTTTTGCTCAGGAGGTTGATGGCTACTGGACATTTGTGGAGTACGGGTTCTACTTCTGGTAAAGCTGGCAGACCCCAGTGCTGGATTGAGGCCACCACACTCCCTGTGTAGAACCTGGGGGTTGTTTTGGGTCTCCTTGCCGGACACAGCACTTCTGAGATGAAAGACTTGCAGGTGGAGACAACCGTGCCATGGGGCAGAATTTTCTGCTTGATGTGTGGGGGGCAGGCCCGCACCTCAGTGCATAAGGTGACACGTGGTGTCGTCAGGAAAGCTTCCCAATGTCACCGCACACCATCGCGATATTTCGCTGGGTGGGCACACGATGAAGTTTGACACGCACCCGCCATTAATTAACGGGCTAGTTAAGGCCCTTAACTCGTCAAAAGTTGGTAATTTTCAGGTGCCCATGTGATCTTCAGGTCAGCACACAGACGCAATGGGCAGGCGGATTAGAGATTTTTTAATAAAACTCATCCACGGGCGGGATAAGAGGGCTCAGTGGGGTTGTCAATCTGGTCTGTGAGTATTTATTGCAGAAAGTTTTTTAAACTTGCCTGTGTGATGTGTAGCAGTTCAGAACGAATTCTGGCAGCTTTCTCTGTACTTTGAACCTTCAGGTCAGCACTCTGCAGTCAGTAATCTTTATCCGACCTGCAGCTTTCTGGAGGCCGCCCTTTAGCCTGGGTATGGATTCTGACATGTCCACTGGAGGCAGCTCCTCTGAGGAGGAAAGGAGGACTAGAATAAGGAGGAGGCCAGGAGCCACCTTTGGGAGTACAGGTGCAGGCACAAGGGGTGCAGGGCCAAGAGGTAGTCCAAGGCGGAAGACACCACTATCCTGCTGCCAGGGTATACAGGCGGCGAAGCAGCCACCTCAATATGACAGGTGCAGTACCGAAGGAGGCTCTGGCTGTCAAGGGAGACTGTCAACTACATCTGTCAGATGATTGGCCCTGAGATCTCTCCTAACCGTGTGGGCGGACACCCCAGTGGCTCTGAAGGTTACAGGTGCCCTCAACCTCTATCTCTTTGGGCTTCCAGGTGGGTGATCTTTGCGGTATCTCCCAATCAGCTGTCCACACTTGTGTCAAGCAGGTTACAGGCACTCTGTTCAGGCATTGATCTTCCTCCACTCCCACTGTGACCTGGCAAGCCAGACACCGAGCCAGAGGCTTCGCGGCCATTGCTGGCTTCCCCCATGTCCAGGGTGCTATAGACTGTACACATGTGGCCATCAAGGCGCCAGCAGGTGAGCCCGGTGCCTTCGTCAACAGGAAGGACTTCCACTCCATGAACGTGCAGATAGTATGTGATCACAGGATGCTGATTCTACAAGTCTGTGCAAGGCACCCAGGCAGCTCTCACGACGCCTACATCCTCAGACACTCCGAGGTGCTGGGGCTCTTCAGTACTCTGGCTTGATAGATGGCTGCTGGGTGACAAGGACTATCCCGTCAGAGGCTCATGACGCCTCTCTGCCATCCAAGAACAGAAGCTGAGCAGCGCTACAATAGGAGCCACGGCTCCACAAGGGCTGTGGTGGAGAGAACCATCGGTCTTCTCAAGATGCGCTTCTGATGCCTGGACCGCTCAGGGGGCACACTCCAGTACCCCCCAGATCATGTCTCGGTGATTGTGGTTGCATGCTGCACTCTCCACAATCTTGCGCTGGAAAGGGGGGGACACAGTAGATGATGAAGATGTTGACGCAGTGGATGTGGCTGCACACGATGAGTCCAGCACTGAGGATTCTGAGGATGAGGAAGCACAGGGGAATGATGAGGGGCTAAATGCTGACCCGGGACTACACCAAGGAGGCAGAGACACATGGGAGATTTGAATCCAGCGAACCTTCAGTTAGCTCCACACAAATGGATCAGGGGGACCAGCCTTGCCAGGCGCTTCCATACTCGGCACTTAAATGCTGCATCTTCCACTTCATCAGCTACAACTAAGGGCTTTGGACATAAACTTCAATGTCCACTCAAACACTCAGGACATGTATGTAAGCGTACAAATGCAGAAGAAAGAGCCACCCTCAGCCATGATAATACATCTGCTTTTCATTTTCACCATCATAAGGTCACACAAAGTCAAACCAAAACATTATTCAAGCTTAAACAAATAATAATTCCCTAATCTAGGGCCAACAGAAAAGCACCAGTGAGAAACCCATGATGTGCCTAAGGTGCCTTGTGCTAACGTTTACGGGTGCTACGTCTTGGTGCTACCCCATCGCTCGGAGTGGCATCTGAGACAGCCTGCTGACTCTGCTGTCCTGTTGGCCTCGATGATCTTGGCGGTCGTCCTCTGGCCCACGGAGCCTGTGCTGGCCCCGCCTGGGAGGGATCTGCCAGGTCCACAGCTGGCATCTCCCCAGTCGTCGCAGCCTGAGCTGTTGCCCTCATCCGGAGGGTCATGTGAGGAGCCCGCAGATACGACAGGCAGCTGCTGCGCTAACATGATGTCGCCCTGGACCTCCTTGCTCACCGTCGATGGATGGGCAACAAGCTGGGAAGCTTGAAGCCCACACCATCTCCCACATTGGCACTGACCAGCTGTGGCCACTGGCTCTGTGAGGGCTTGTAGGTCCGAGTGTAACCCCAGGAGAACCTGCTTGTTGTCCTGGAGGTGCCTCTCCATGAGAGTTGCCACTCTCTCCATGGAGGAAGCATGACGCTCTGCCATGATGCTTATTGCATCAGTGATGCTCCACATGGACTCCTCCACCACAGACACCAAGCGAAGCACAGCCTCATGTATTATTCCCAGATGCTCCCACACACCCGGTCGCATTTCCTGCACCTGCTGCATCGCGGACGACTCCAGAGGCACATCATCAGGCACTGACTGAGCATGCGCCTGGTCCCCTGCAGTCCTCCAACTTCTGGCATCATTGGCACGCTCTGCCTCTGCCAGCTCCTCCAGTGATTGTGAAGTGCCCTCTCCACTGTGCCCCAGGACACTAGCCGATGTTGCAATGCCCACTGAGGTGCTAGTATCTGCGCTGGTGCCTGCCTCGCAGAAATGGTGTGATACAGGCGACAGTTGAGGGCCCTCGGGTGTGAGAAGGGGGGCACCTGGAATTGCTCCTGGTTGACAGGCTGGGATGACACTGAAATTAACAACCAGGACAGTGGATCAGTTAGCCTGCACACAGTGACACACTTTATCCCTTTCCCTCTGGCTCACTATGTGTTCAGAACCAGAGCCTATGGACATGAATATTGGTGGAGTGGCAAATAATGAGGAGGATAGTCTTACATTACAGGCGGATACAGACGGGCTGGTCGGATGGCCTAACGAATGTCAAATGGAATGTTATGTGGACAAGTGTGAGGTGATGCACTTGGGCAGGACAAACAAGGCACGGGAATACATGAGGAATGGTAGGACCGTGGGAAGTAAGGAGGATCAGAGGGACCTTGTTGGGCATGTTGACAGGTCCATTAGGGTAGTGGGACAGGTACATAAGGTGTTTAAAAAGGTAAATGCCATACTTGCTTTTATTAGCCGAGGAATATAATATTGGAACAAGGAGGTCATGTTATAAGTGCAGAAAATGCTGTCTAGGCCACAGCTATAGTTCTGCATGCAGTTGTGAAATGCACTTCAACGGAGGGATGTGATTGGAGTGGAGAGAGTGCAAAGATCGTTGACCAGGATGCTAGCTGGGCTGGAGAATTTGACTTATGAGAAGACATAGCATAGACTGGGGTCATTTCCCCTGGAGCAGAGGAGATTGAGGGGTGACATTATTGAGGTTTATAACATTATGAGGGGGATAGATAGGGTCGACAGAAAGGAACTTTTCCCCTTGGTGGAGGGATGAGTAACCTGGTGGCATTGATTTAAGGTAAGGGGCATGAGGTTGAAATGTGAGGTGATGATCAACTTTTGCACACAGTAATGTGGGACGCACTGCCTGACAGGGTGGTGGACGCAGAAACCCTCCTAACATGTGATAAGTATTTGGATGTTCAGTTGAGATGCCATGGCATACAAGGCCATGGGGATAGTGTACAGGAATGGGATAAGGCGACTTTGAAAGGTGTTTGACCCATGCATCTTTGACGGGCCGAGGGACCTTTGTCTATGATCCACACGTCTGACTTTCTCACTCTGTGACTGAGCAATAAGAACAAAGAACAAAGAAAAGTACAGCACAGAAACAGGCCCTTCGGCTCTCCAAGCCTCCACTGATCATATTGCCCGTCAACTAAAACATTTTGCACTTCCGGGATCCATATCCCTCTATTCCCATCCTATTCATTTATTTGTCAAGCTGCCTCTTAAACATCTCTATTGTACCTGCTTCCACCAACTCCTCTGAGAGCGAATTCCAAACACTCACTACCCTCTGTGTAAAAAACTTGCCCCGCACATCTCGTCTATAGTTTTCTCCTCTCACCTTAAATCCATGTCCCCTAGAAATTGACTCTTCCACCCTGGGAAAAACCTTCTGACTATCTACTCTGTCCATGCCACTCATAATTTTGTAAACTTCTATCAAGTCGCCCCTCAATTTCCATCGCTCTAGTGAGAACAATCCGAGTTTCTCCAACCTCTCCTCATAGCTAATAACCTCCAGACCAGGCAGCATCCTGGTAAACCTCCTCTGCACCCTCTCCAATGCCTCCATATCCTTCGGGTAATGTGGCGACCAGAATTGCATGCAATATTCCAAGTGTGGCCTAACTAAGGTTTTATACAGCTGCAACATGACTTCCCAGCTTTTATACTCAATACCCCTGCCAATGAAGGCAAGCATGCCATATGCCTTCCTGACCACCTTATCCACTTGCGTTGCCACTTTCAGTGACCTGTGGACCTGTACACCCAGATCCCTCTGCCCGTCGATGCACTTAAGGGTTCTGCCATTTACTGTGTAATTCCTGCCTGTATTAGACCTTCCAAAATGCATTACCTCACATTTGTCCAGATTAAACTCCATCTGCCATTTCTCCGCCCAAGTCTCCAACCGATCTATATCCCGTTGTATCCTTTGACAATCCTCTTCACTATCTGCAACTCCTCCAACCTTAGTGTCGTCTGCAAACTTACTAATTAGCCCAGTTACATTTTCCTCCAAATCATTTAGGTATACTACAAACAGCAAAGGTCCCAGAACCGATCCCTGCGGAACTCCACTAGTCACAGCTCTCCATTCAGAAAAGCACCCTTCCACTGCTACCCTCTGTCTTCTATGACCAAGCCAATTCTGTATCCATCTTGCCAGCTCACCTCTGATCCCGTGCGACTTTACCTTCTGTACCAGTCTGCCATGAGGGACCTTGTCAAAGGCCTTACTGAAATCCATGTATATAACATCCACTGCCCTTCCATTGTCAATCATCTTTGTCACTTACTCGAAAAACTCGATCAAGTTAGTGAGTCACGATCTTGATGTTGCAACAATAACAAATGAAACAATCATCAGTGCTGTGGATGATGGGAGGACATAGCGGATGTCACTGCTGACTTCAAATAGCTGGCCGTTTTACCCCAGCCTCACCAACACCAGTTGACCTGGGCGCATGGTGCCTCTCAAGCTCCAGGGCCTCCTGCTCAAAATGGCTTAAAATCATGATCTGGGCCTGGCCACCTCCAGTCTGCGAACGCTCACATGCATTGTGAGAATTCTTCTCCTGAAAAACAGAGAACACCATTCATTGGGGCTAATCGCACATGGAGCCTGCACACTCACACCACACCCCAACCACAGTGGGCCATATCGGGCCTCCAGTGCCTCCTCTCCCCACTACTGCTGATCAGTCACACAAAGCTAGTACGCCTGCTCCCAACCGTGCCCCCCCCACAACACACACACACACCCCCCCCAACGCCGCCCCCCCCCCCAACACCCCCCCCCACCCCCCTCCCCCCGCCCCCGCCTTCCCCCCCCCCCCCACTTCCTCTAACAGCCACCTTGGACTCATTCTGCGTCCATCACTTTAGGAAACACACGGTCTTAGCTCCCATAGCAAGGAGGTGCAACTAGGTGCAGTGTCAAGGGCGGCAGATGGCTCTTGGCCATGAGAACTTGAGGCTCCCATTCCACAATCTCATCACCGTGAATAAGACATGTGTTGGAGTTCTGAGCATGTGCCTATCTGCATCTCCTGCAGGTTGCACACAGACTATTCATGGGCGAGTAAGAGCAGCACATGGTGTGGGGAAGAACTCATCTCCTCATGAACCACTCAGGCTGATCTAAGCATGGGCACTATCTGCTTGCCCACCCAGCATACGGGAAATGCCCAACATGATTCAATGCAGTCATGGCAGTAAGACTTGGGGGAGGGCGGCCTCAAAGGCTAAGGCTACCTGCTGGGTTAAATGCCCAATGCCAACATGGTACTCAACCTTCTAGAGCACAACAAATCATTGAAGAACTTACAGCACTGGATCCAGGTGCGCTGCACCATGTCCTGGGAGCTCACCACCTGCGCCACCTTCCCCCAGGCACGTTTGGTCATGTGGGGGGGGCCTCATCCTCCCATCCTGGGGGACCAACACCTCCCGCCGTGCTGCCACCTCCTCCAGGAGGGCAGCAAGTCAGTCATCAGAAAAGCGAGGGGCTCATTGGCCCCCCACTGGCCTACCCTGCAGTGTGCCCTCCTCCTGTGGCAAACCCTACAGCCTGCCCTGCTCCTCTGCCCTTCCCTCCAGCATGCTTTTCTCAGCAGATCCCCTGTGGTGTGACCTCGAAGTGGTCATTGTGAGCAGCCTACAGGAGACTGCCAGGCCTTCCTTTAAACAGACTGCCGGGTCGCCATTGGACACGCCCACCACAGCCTGCACACTCCCGCTATTCACGGGAGTTAGAAATGAGGTGGGAGGGCCTTAATTGGCCCACCGGGGCAAAATGGCAGCGTGGCCCCAATCACGGGCACCGATCGGGTACGCGCCTGCCCGCGGCCACTCCTGCTCCCCCCACCTGACAGGCAGAAAGTTCTGCCCATGGGGCTAGCTCTCACCAAAAGACTACCCATTCCTGGGTAGGGTGTAAGACAGAAGCGGGCTACAGACTGAAATCTAGTGAGTGCCTGGGCCTGGGGGAATGGAACAGCTCTGGGCTCTGCTGCTCTCAACCTAGCTGAGAGGCCAATGGCAGGAATCTAGGGGAGGAGCAGATGAAGGCAGAAGGTCATGTGACATCTTCCAGAATCTGAACAGGAAGAGTTAAAAACACTCGGCTGGATGGCTTTGATGGACAGGCCATATGGTGTATGTGTTCATGCAATTTCAATAGGAGTCATTGTTGACATTTCCTCAAGAGCTATTAATATGTCACAATGAATGCTTGGTTGAATTTCAACCTCAACACATTCTGACATTGTGTATACTTTACAGTGTGGCTTAGAAGTGGAATCTGCATGTGTCCAGACACTGCCCCCAAGGCAGAGGGATAGGGTAACGCAGATGCCAGTTCACCAAAAGGCAAGATGGTACACGAGTTCTGCTACAGATAACTCAGATCAGGACTTTGATGGGCATTCTTTCACCCACGTAAGATGATGGACATGCAGAAAGTCCACTGGGAATGAACATATGAAATAGGAGCAGAAATAGGCCATTTGGCCCCTCGAGCCTGCTCCGCCTTTCAATAAGATCATGGCTGATCTGCTTGTGTCTCAAATTCCACATTCCCATCTACCCCCGGTAACCTTTGATTCCCTTGCCTAACAAGAATCCGCCTTTAAAATATTCAATGACCCCGCCTCCACTGCCTTCTGAGGCAAAGCATTCCAAAGTTGCACAACACTATGAGAGAAAAAATTCTCATTATCTCTGTCCTAAAAGGGCAACCGCTAATTTTAAAGCAGTACTTCTTAGTTCTGGACTTACCCACAAGAGGAAACATCCTTTTGACATCCACCTTGTCAAGGCCGTTCAGGATCTTGTATACTTCAGTCAAATCACCTCTCACTCTTCTAAAGTCCGGTGGAAACGAGCCCAGCCTGTCCAACCTTTCCTCATAAGACAACCCACTCATTCCACGTATCAGTCTGGTAACCCTTCTCTGAGCAGGCTCCAAAACAGTAATATCCTATCATTAGTTAGTAGTTCCCAAGTGTGAAAATCAATGTTTAGGGCCCTCATGTCATGCTGGCAAGCATCCTTGGTGGGGAGCTTTGGGCACTCTGGTGGCCTTCTGGCTATCTTGCCAGACAGAAAATTCTTGGACATACATCTGTCTTCCATCCTGCGAATGTGCCCAAGCCAGCAAAGACACCTCTGCTTGATGAGCGCTAGCATAGCTGAGAGATTTGTCTCTGAGACGACTGCTGCATTCGTGATTTTTTTGTTCTTCCATGAGGTGCTAAGAATGTGCTGCAAACAACAAAGATGAAAGTTATTGAGTTTCCTTTCTTGGTAGCGGTAAACCATCTATGCTTCACAGCCATGCAACAAGGTGCTGAGAATGCAGGACTCATATACCAGCACCTTGGTCTTAAGAGTCAGCTTGGTGTTAATCCATGCATGTTTTTTGAGTCGGCCAAAAGTGGCAGCTGTTTTCCCTGTGCGTGTATCGAGTTCTGCATCAAGGGGCATATTGTCTGTCACCGTGAACACCAAGTAGCAGAATTTGCCAACCACTTCCAGCGGGGTGTTGTTTAGTGTGATCAAGGATGGAGATGTGACAGCATATCCCATAATCAAGGTATTCTTGATGCTTATAGTCAGGGAGAACAAGTTGCAGGCATTGGAGAGATAATTCATGTAGCTGAGTTTCCATGTGATTGACTCGTGCAGCATCATCACCAGACGTGTTATATTTTGCCTTTGCTTTCAGTCTGGGCAGATGAGGCAGCACACAGAAAAAGGCTGATAGGCACACACACACACACAATGTTTGGTGCATTGACAAGAAGTGGGTCACAAGAAGTGCCTAATTGAAAAATCAGCCCTATTATCCTTACAGAAAGTAATTTCTCGGTTACAGAGAGTCTGTGTTAAATAGTGTGCATGATTTACAGCGTATAGGCTAGAAAACAACGTTATGCAGTATTTAAGTGTTAGCTGAGCAATGCTTAAACTAGTTCAGCAGTATTAAGCATACTCATCAATCTACAGTTTTACTGATTTATTTGTCTGCATTACAGCAGGTGCACAATGGAACTCTAATGAAGCAGAAGCAGCAGTAATCTGGGCCAGAACCTTCTAACAGTGCTAAACAGCCAGTTAAACTCTTGAAATAGTGTATGTCAGCCCAGTTCAGCTGTTTAATGAGCGATTTAGGTGTACCAGGGAGATACAAGACAAAAAAAAGTGTCATTTTGACAGCCAGGTGCTGGAAGATTTTCTGTAAGGAAGGAAAGTATATACAATACAGATGGCAATTCTCCATCTATTGTCCCCCAAAACATCTGGAACAGCAGGCACTGGGGGAAATACAGAGTAAGTCAATGATGTCCCCAGAACTTGCAGGGCCTGTCAGGATGTGAAAAGAAGCTGGCAGATTTGAAAAAACCTGCTGAGGTAAGTCAAGACTAATAATAATATGCAGGCCAAGTATCTGCCATAAGTAGACACACAGCAAACTTCTTGTTCAGACCTTCTCCTTTATGCAAACAGGTGGTGTTAACTAAGTCAGTACTGCCTAAGGCAATGAACAATTAGAATGAATTTGGATACTTAAGTATAGGAAAAGGTACAACATAGAAATGCTTATGCCAATATTGGCGTACCAACAATTCCTAAAGGAAGGTCATACCATAAATGCTTGCAGGTTAACCTAGCAGAGCAATACGTTTAGAATTGAACCTTGCAGTACGTTACTGAGGTGATGCAGCTCCAGTACATTGTCAGTGCTGTATGTCCTTTCAGTATGTCAATACGACTCTCCTGCTTGCAGGACAAAATGATCTTTAAGTGCCTGAGCATACCCTTGCAGATAAAGGGCCCAACAGTACAAGCCACATTGGAATCATTGACTGAGAAAGCAATGAGGGAATAGGAGATATCGTCACCTCTGGCAAATGGCAGCTGCGCATAGATCAGAGGATCTAAAAGGTTAAGTTGAGATTTTGCCAGTGCTCTGGGGACAGGCTGGGAGGCTAGCAGGGGGTGTGCTGTAATTGGACACCCTCATGGCAACGGTGTCGCTGACCTTCACCACTCCAAACCAGAGCTATCACCTTCCCACTGCCATCCTGGTGGCCTCTGAAAGATAGTGGATGACTCTCCTTCCTAGAGGCCAATTGAGCCACTTAAGTAGCCAATTAAGGACCTCTTCGCACCTTTGCTGATATTTGACCAGGTTTTGTGGAGGTAGGGGGGAGGAGGCTCCTCCACTTTGAGAAACAGCCAGGTGAACTCTGGCAGCGTCCTAGTGGGCTCAAGGAGGGCCCTCTTATTCAGACACTCTTTGGTGCACAGAGGAGCACCTGTCAGCAATGGACACCCTCACAGCAATGGTGCCACCAGCCCTCACCACCATGAACACACCCCACCTCGCCAGGGCTAGTCAGGCAGGCCTCTGTACACCCAGACCTCGCTTACCTGGTTCTGAGGACACTGTCTGTCTGTTGTGTCCTCTTCTTCCCAGTACAGATCCAGGAGTGGCCACTGATAAGATGTGGCCCTGGGTTCCTCTGACTGCCAAAACAAGGCTACCTCCCACTGCAAGCCCCCCACTAACCCAACGTGGCTTTCAAGCTCATCAGCAGGACCACTGTCGCCAGCAGTAAATTCAGCCCATAGGGTCAGTCTTAGTGCATAGGTAAAAAAAAGCAAGTGGGGGTACTGAAGCCCTGCAGAGATCTGATAATTTTTCTAGCTCTGCTGAAACCCAGGGCCACATCATATCAGTGGCCACTGCTGGATCTGTACTGGGAAGAAGAGGACACAACGGACAGACTGTGTCCTCAGAACCAGGTAAGCGAGGCCTGGGGAATTAGACTCCACAGAGCTTACTAATTAACAGAGATTTTTATCTGATTAACATTGTCAATGTGAGCCATCTTGCTCATGGAGCACATATGAAGACCCCTTATGAGGATTGGGATGCTTTCAAAGCGACTCCTTGGGCAGAATTTTAAGGTCGATGGGTGGGCGCGATCGGCGGGTCTGGGATCAGCCAGGGAATGGACTGCCAACCGTTGTCGACCCCTGACCGCAATTTCACGCTGGCTGACCAATCAATGGTCAGCGCTGCTGGGATGGGGGCAGGAGGAGAGCGGGCGCTGATGTCACCGTTGGCGCGGGGGAGCACTCACAGAAAGCTGTCTGAAGGCAGAGAGCTGCCTCGGGGAGCTGAAGACCTGAAAAGCATAAAATAAGGTTTTTAAAATCAGGATAAAAAATGCCCAAGCATTGCAATCAGTCACCTGAACATATACATAAGTGCTGTCGATAAATTTTTATTTTCCATTCATTTAGTAATGGAAACCTCATTCTGCCCTTGCATGAGGTTTCATGAAAAATGCAAAGGCCGCCTGGCCAATTCGCCCAACCACCAACCGTAAGGTTAGACGGACCATGAAAAATCGGAGACAATTGCACCTTTAATAACTGTAATTGGCCTCTTAATTATCGGCAGGCGCGCTTCCGACTTTTGCATGCACCCGCCGACTGAATTATCACGAGAGTGCTGGATGACCTCGGGACGCTCACCCGACATCACCTCATGCGATTTCTTGTCCAATCAGGTCAGGCGCCGGCCCACAAGCCAAGCTAAAAATTCTTGACTCATCTTAAACTGTCCTCATCGATAGGCCTGTTTCTCTGCAGTGTACATTAGGTGGCCTGTCATTCCACAAGTGGAAGTGAGCATCTGTGTTGTAACAGCCCATTTCATGACTGCTTTAAACATTTTCCTGCTCTGTTGAACTGTGAATGCTTCTAATAATGTGGGATTCTCAGGGATTTTGCAAAGAATAATTTTGCTACCCGGAGACATTCCAACCACATCAGATACCCAAAGAAAAGCACAGAAAAAAAAACAAGACAGTTCAGAAACAAAGCTCATGAAAATGAGAAAAAAAAATGGAAATATAGCATTAGGCTTTCAAAAATAAAAACAGGTAGAATCAATTGAAAAAGATTAATCGTGAATGCCTCTGCTGCTTTAAGACCTCTTTTATATGCTCAGCTTCTCTTTATGCCCAGTGTTGTTTCATGGGCTGAGTGCAGAGCAGGGCCTATTATAAATTATGAGAAATTCATTGTGCATATTAGAGGCTCATTTAAATGCTACAGTTAACCTCTTGCACTAAATGTGCAACAACATTCTACACAGGCATTGTGACCATGGAGCAGATGGCTTCCATTTTACCAAGGAGGAAACAAATAACTTGCTTATTCTGGAAAGGAAACTAAAGGATGCTGCAAAGGTAAGTTGTGACACTATTCACATTACTTCCAGCATGCCTGCAAAACTGATGTACAAAGCTACATGTCAAGGGCTGGATAAGATGCCTCTGAGAATCGTTAAGTAAATTAAAGGGGTGAATTGCAGGAATCTGCATAAAACTTGCAGAAATCACTGAGTACTGGAGAGGTGCCTGAGAACCCAAGAAAGGCCTCCTAATTTTTAAAAAAAAGTAGAAAACACGACTCCCTCAAAAAAGCACTGACCAGTGAGGCTGATGTCTGTAGTAGTTATAAGGAAAAATTTTCCCCCCGTCGGGGCTGGGGGTGAGAAGTGCAGGAGTGGGCCCGGGCAGACGCGCCTCCGATCAGCCCCCCAAATTGGGGACGTGCTGCCATTTTAAGTGGGCGGGCCAATTAAGACCCGCCCAGCGTGACATCTGCCAGGAAGTGCTATGCACTCCCTATGCGGACAGGGGGGATTCCCTCAGCCGGGAGTGCGCTCTTTCACACACGCATGCAAAAGAGCACACAGATCCCCTGAGGCTAAGTGCTGCTTCAGGGAGATCGGCTCAGAATTAAAACTTTTAAGGTAAATGTTTAAAAAATCTCCCTGACATGCCCCCTTATGTGACACTGTCACATGAGTGGGGATGTGTCCATCACTTTAACTCAGACCTTTATTAAATATTTAAAAACCCTCATGAAACCTCATCCGCCCTGTGGATGAAGTTTCATGCTTTTTTTTAAGCCCGCCAGGGCTCCTGGCCTGCCTGCCAACCCTAAGATTGGACGGGCAGCCCTGTCAATTATCTAAATTGGTTTATTAATGGCCTCAATAGGGCATTGACAGGCCAACGGGAGCACAGCTGACCTGAAAATGGAAATGATGCGGGATGACGTAGGGAGTTCCGCCCAACGTCATCCTGCACCATTTTACACATTGGCAAGCAGCCCCCCCCCTCTCTTGCCGACCTAAAGATCCTGCCCATAGTTTTGGGAAATGTTGGACTGTAGTTTTAAGAATAATCCTGTGCAGTAAGATCACATGATCTGTGTAAACCGGTGTTAGCTGCGTGGGTAACCTCTACAGGAGAGTACTTCATTAGTTATGGAGTTTGATGTACATTTGTAGTTGCTGCTGCTGTCTTGTAAATAAAGTTAAATGTGTCCACTAAGAAAAGTTGTCTAAGGATCAACTCTAAAACAATGTCTATTCTGGGTAAAATTATGGAAACACTCATTAGTGAGAAAAATCATGGAATATCTGAATAGAAATAATATCACAAATGGTAGCCAGATATGGATTCATTGAGGAGATGTCTTGTCAATCTAATTTACTTGCTTAATTTGACAGTGTGACAAAGCTACTTGATAAGGGTAAGGCAATGGTGGATGTGGAGAACTTGGACTTCTTTAAGGTCTTTGATGCATTTCCTGAGGTGAGGCTGGTACGAGAATTAAAGTAGAACCCCAATGCTCACTGGGGTAGGATTTCCAAACAGTGGAGAGTGGTGGGGAAACCTAGAAGTCCCAGTATCCCTGGGTTCTGTGGAGTTTTAAGTCCAGACGGTGGGGTGTGCTGCAGAAGAGGCTGCAGCCCGGAAGCATTTAGTCTTCCTCAGGCTGGGATCATGAGGTGGGGCGGCAGGGAGATGTAGTGTGGCATGGAAGGTCAAAGTGCAATGGTTGGTGGGTTTGGAGAGAGATCAGAAACTGACGTGAGGGACCAGAGGGATTGGTGTTTCAGCAGAGGGTTCAGTGATCGTTGGGAGTGGTGTCAATTAACGTGGAAGATTCTGATCATGGGGTGGGAAGCAGGTTAGCTTGGACGGCCATGGAGAAGCACTCCTGGTTCCCCTGGCCCAGCAGTAATAGAAAAGGACTTGCCACTTCCACATAACAGTTTTCACCTGCCTTTAGTTGCCAGGTTTCCCACAGGCTTGGAAACCTGGCCATCCAGCATTAAAGTTGGAACAGAGATAAAATCTGTAGCATACAGCCTCATTAAAATATTGAAATGAGCAACCCCTCCCTGCTCCCCACCTGCCCCTTCCCCCATCCTGTCTCTGTTAATACTAGAAGTGGACAGGGTAGGTTTGAAATTTTAACATCTTATTGAACCCAAACCCACCTACAATGGGGGGGTAGGATCACTGCATAAGGAATCAATGTCAATATTTCACAATCGATACACGATTTGTTGATTGGTGGTACAGGAATTGTCACCATCCTAGGAGAATATTGTCAGTGGAGTCCTAGAGAGGCTGGTTTTTGTGATCTATTTCGCTTAACCTCTTAAAAATGATATGGAGCTAAGTTGCCATAAGCGCAGTGGCTAAATTTGCTTGTGATACAAAGTGAATGAAGATGGTAAACAGCAAAGCTGAATAGGATAAACTACAGGATGATTTGAATTTACTTGGGAATTAGCAAATTAAATTAAATGTAGAGAAATGCTTCACTGGGAGATAAAAAAAAAGGTAAGGAGGTGACTATTACTTTAAATAGAACAAAAATAATGAGTACAGACAATGAAAGAGATCTGGGGAGTAAAGGAAATCAGATGTTGGGAGATATTACAAGGTAAATACTGAGCCAAAGCAGTGATTGGGTTAGAGGGATTAGATTTTAAAGAGTAATTATATAAAGTAGGTATATTCTCACTAGAAAACAAGGTTTAGAGGTGATAAGATTATAACTTTCTAAGATCTGAAAGCAACTAAATAATGTAGACTATAACAAGTGATTTCATTTTGTTCAAAAACAGTAGAAGCCAAGGAGTCATGGGCTTGAAGGGGAGCTACATTCAAAATTACTCAGAAGTAGTAGTGGCCTAGAAATTCAATGACATGTGGCTGTTTTTCAGACACTAAATCGCCTCCACACTTCCACATATTAGACACAGGCCATGCACCCATTATGAGATCAAATACTCGCTTGCCAGGCAAAAAAATAGGTGACTGAATGCCTGAACGGGCCCTTGCCCTTTTACATATGCAAATAATGGAAAACCCTTGTTTGAGGCCTGTTGTGCAAAATTGGATTTCCTAAACAGACCTGGCATCAGGCTGGCTGTGTGCAGGAAACTGCAACTATCTGTGGCCACTCGAGACTACCAAGAGCAAAAATACTTGTTCCACTGGCAAGCTGCCTAAGTTATTAGTAAAGGCCATTATTTCAGTCCACAAGTGTTATGGAACAGGCTCCCTAGTGGGGTAATGGCAAAGAAAGTGTGACTCATTCAAATGCAAATTAGATTTTCTTTTAGGAACTAACATTTTGGGATAAAGTATATGAGTACTTTGAAGGATGACAAATGGCTAATGTAGCTTGATTGGAAGGAAAGGTGATTTTGGGTATATGGTTCCCACAGCTTTCCACGACTAGTGGGTTTTCCTTGCCTCTTGGCTGAGTCTGTTGTAGACCAACTGATAGAGATTGATTGCTGTGACCAGTCAACAACTCCATTATAATTATATATAATTGGAACGTGCCATTCCACTGCTAGGGTGGTAGAAGGCAAACTAACTGAACACAGGGGTCTTATATTGATAAAACAATTCTGATGTAAATTGTAGAAATCAGACAGGATTTTCTGCCATCAAGTGCCCTGTTGCCTCTTTACCTGACCCACACTCACAGGAACAATCTTGCTGAATAGAAAGTATATCTATAATATATCTTATCCATTATGTCATACAGTTTGTGTTACATAAAAGACAGAAATTACCATTGGTAATATGAACAGGTGAGCACTTAGTGCATTAGTGTTGCATTGCCTGTTAATGGAAGCAGTAAACCTTTAGCACATACCAAGTTCATGGTCTCTATTAAAATAATGCATAGAAGAATATCACATCAACACAATTCTGTTATTATAGCCATCAAAACTTTCTGGCCCATCGTATGTCCAACGCCCCAGAATTTCCTTCATCGCACAAATGCAGAAACTGCACTGAAATTTATGCCATTTTTACAATGACCTTGTTGATAAATACTTATTCTAAAATATCCTGATAACATTAGTAGCTCATGTCGGAATATAAAAGCTGGCATAAATCAAGTACATGAGGAGTACGCAATTTCAGTGTAAAGGCTCAGTGGTACACAGACAGAGCAGCAGACAGCCACAGAATTAGTAATGCCTAAAACTCACAAATGTTTCTTCGGAGATTCTCTTTTCCCTGTCTGCGGGCGGTGGGGAGTTGACCGTTGGGGTGGGGCGGGAGGAGTAGTGGTGGCTGAGGCTGGAAATGACCATTTTCATAAGAAGCCAAGAGAGAAATGTCAGCTTTTTATTAAATCTGCTGTCCTTCAGGAGCTATGAAATTAACACTCCTATGAGACAACCAACCAGATGTGGAGCGACCCTCATTACATCCAAATGCCAATCTAGGAGGAGACTTATTAAACACTGCAAGGAAATTTTAATCAGTTGAGATATCTTTGGAGCTTGAATTCGTTCCCTCTACATGCAGAGACAGAAATGGTTCTCCGTCTCTCCACATATAGAGAAAAATGAAGTTCTCGACCTCTGATTGCGAAGAGCACTTTCATGGGGGGATTCGTCCCAGATTTGCACTGAGTGCAGTAGCGGGCAGGTAAGATGATGTTTTACCAGCCAAGCGCAATGGCAGATTCTCACGCTGTATCATCCCAAAACCACCACATTAACCATGCATTCCCGGGAAACACGCTGTTTCAATGGCGGGCGGACTCCAATTCACCCACCATGTCATTGCCTCACCGCTTCATCATGCTGTGCTCCATATTTAAAGTATAGCTGTGTGCACACCTCTCAGTGCTTCCAGCCCAAGACAGGAAGACTGCTGCAAATATGACATAGCCCCGAAAGGGAAGAAGACTGCAGCCCCCAGGTTTAATGACTCGTCTCTTGAGTGCCTTTTGGACACCGTGGAGGCCCACCATGATGTCCTCTACCCCAGCTCTGACTGCAGGAAGGACAGCAACATAACCACTACGGCTTGGTAGGCGATGGCAGTGGTGATCAGTGCCAGTGCTGAACAAAAGAGGTTGGCCATTCAATGTAGATAGATGATGAATGATCTCATCCATGCCACCAGGGTAAAGCAGCCATCTCATCACTATAAACTCACACACTGAAGCCCATCACACATGCACTGGCATCTCACTCACTGCCAGCACAAGGGACATCACCACTCATTCTTTCACACCCACACATCTCCATCTGGCCTCATCCCCTCTGGAGACTACCTCCATATCCCTCACCATCTTCAGGCTATTTGCACAGATCAACTTGTGCCCCCACACACACCCTGGGATACCCACCTTCCCTAGTACAGCCCTCACCTTGCAGTCTCTTCCCTTGCCTGAGGCCACTTTTGTCCCTTCTCCAAGCCCTAGTCCTGCATCCATACAAAGCCATCCGCACCTTATGGCTGATCTGGTAGTTACAGAACCACCTGTGAACCCCCCTAAAAGTGATGTGGTGCTGTCTGCAAAGCCTGACACAGATGACTGCGAGTGCTGCCAGAAGCCAGGTGGACAACAAACCTCAAAGCCCCGAGTGAAGTCCAACTCACCAGATGCATGTCACTTATGTGCTGTTGTGAAACATATGGTGTAATGGACGGGGGGGATAAGTCCGGCAGGCTAGCCTTATAATGATATGCAGATGTATTACGATGAAGTTCCCAACGTCCGATGGTGGGAAACGTGACCCGCCAGCGACGGGCTGAGAGGACATTCGCAAACTGGTTTCACGGCATCATAAAACCAATTTTTGGCCTTCCTGCCATATTGTCCATTCACACCACCGAACATGCCCGATGCCAGCAAGCACGGAAAATTCCGCCCTAGGACACGACTCCCTGGGATATTTTATGTCTGTATGTGAAGAGGATGCTCCAACTCATTCAAAAAGACTACCCTATGTAAGGGTTAGGGGACTTCAGCTCTCTATGCATCATTCACAATGGAAATAAAAATTGGGAATGATGGAAAATGGATGGCAATTCTCTATTCCCTATTTTATACTATTGCACAAAGTCAGAATGACCTCTATAGAATCATACAATGGTTACAGCAGGGAAGGAGGCCATTCAGCCTGTCGTGTTTGCATCTGCTCTCTGCAAGAGCAATTCACTTAGAGTTACTCTCCTACCTTTTCCCTGTAGCCCTGCAAATATTCCATTTTCAGATAATGACCCAATTCTCTTTTGAAAGCCTCCACCACACTCTCAGGCAGTGTTTTCCAGGTCCTAACCACTCGCTGTGTGAAAATGGCTTTCCTCGTGTCACCATTGTTTCTTTTGCCAATCACCTTAAATCTTTGTCCTCTGGTTCTCGTTCATTCCACCAATGAGAACAGTTACTCCCTATCTACTCTGTCCAGAGCCCTCATGATTTTGAAAGCCATTATCAAATCTCCTCTCAGCCTTCTTTTCAAGCAAGGAGAACAGCGCCAGCTTCTCCAATCTATCTGCATAACTGGAGTTCCTCATTCCTGGAACCATTCTCATGAATCTTTTCTACACTCTCTTTACATCCTTCCTGAAGGGTAGTGCCCAGAACTGGATACAATATTCCAGTTGAGGCCAAAACAGTGTTTTATACAAGTTTAGCACAATTTCTATGCTTTTGTACTCTATGCCCCTTTTTATAAAGCCCTAAGCCCATATAGTTTATTAAATGCTCGGTCACCCCATCCTGGCACCTTCAAGATAAAATAAAAACAGAAAATGCTAGAAAAAATCAGCAGGTCTGGTAGCATCTGTGGAGAGAGAAAGAGAGTTTTGAGTCCGTATGACTTCTTCAGAGCTCTGAAGAAGAGTCGTCGGAAGTCGAAACGTTAACTTTGTTTCTCCCTCCACAGATGATGCCAGGCATGCTGAGTTTTTCCAGCATTTTCTGTTTTTATTTCGGATTTTCAGCATCTGCAGTATTTTACTTTTATCTAGCACCTTCAATGATCTGTGTAGGTACACCCCCAGAACCCGCTGCTTCTGCACCCCTTGTAGAATTGTACCCTTTATTTTATATTGTCTCTTCAATTTCTTACAACTAAAATGAATCACTTCACACTTCCCTGCTTTAAATTTCATCTGCCGTTTCTCCGGCCATTCCAACAATCTGTCTATGTCCTTTTGAAGTTTAACAATCTCCTTCTCACAGTTCACAATGCTTTTCTATTGTCCGCAAATTCTGAATTTCGCTGTTGTTCTCAGCATTTTAATTCTCTCATCAACAACGCGAGCATGTGCATTAATTTGCTTTTTTTATTAGTCCCGTTATGATCATTTATACACTCGCCATGGCCACTGGCACAGTGAGAATAGCGGTTTATTGCTGATTGACTCACCCAGCTGCTCACTGCCTCTCAGACCATGCTGTCCTACTCTTCCCAATCTATTATGTTGATTTTCCAGTTTCATTTGTTCTTGGCTTCCATCCAGTGTTCTTTTCAGATAACTCTTTTCTTTATTGAACTCAGTCTCTCTGGGATGGTTCAGCTATTTAATATCGAATTACAGTCTGAAACTGAGAAGTAATTTAAGACAATCCAAGGTGGAGAACTGGGGCAGGGGGAGTGATCGTTTTGCTGTTGCCATAGTAACTGCTCTTTTGCCTTTCTCGCAACTCCTCAGTAGGTGACCTGTTACCCCTCAGACTTGTTGCCCTTGTTTGTACACTATGAAATAAACTATCCATTCAGCACTGTAGCTTTGAACTCAGGTCTCCAGGGTCTGTACATCAGTTCCTGTAAGTTAGAGCAACCGGCACAACCTAATTATCTGGGAATAAATGCAGACAGTGCTACATTGCACTCTTTTTATTAGCCTCTAAACTAACATAAACTGAAATAAAGCTGCACTGTGAGATTCCACTCAGTGTGGCTCAACCTATTAAATAACATTTATTTTGCCATTTTAATAGTGGAATCTCTTTTTCCCATCATATGGGCATTTAACCCCTTCGCTGCTCTCAGGCCATTCCCCCAACTACAACCCAATGGCTCTATCATTTCCCTCAACAGTCAAGATCTACACAATGCTAATGTTACAGCTTAAAATCTAAGCAAAGATTATGACACACCAGTTCAGCAGAGAATTCACACCATATTGACACATGGTCAATACACACACACCCTCAACAAATAGATGGACTAGTATCAGATTTTTATTCAGCACAAGGCTGAGGGCCGATTTGTATCCAGTACAGGTTAACGCTATAGTCAGATTCAGCGCAAAGTGAGGCCCGGTCCAAAACCTGCATTAGATGAGGTCAAAGTTATACGTGGCACAGGATGAGGTCAGTCTCATAGCAAATGATTCTGACTCATATCCTGCACAGGGTAAGGTTGTTTTTTATTTTTATTTTCATGGGATGTGGACGTTGTTGGCTAGGCCAGCATTTATTGCCCATCCTAATTGCCCTTGAGAAGGTGATGGTTACTTTCTCGAACTGCTGCAGTCTATGTGGCGTAGGAACACCCACAGTGCTGTTAGGAAGGGAGTTCTTTGACCCAGCAGCACTGAAGGAACGGTGAAATAGTCCCAGATCAGGATGGTGAGTGGCTGAGAGGAGAGTTTGCAGGTGGTGGTGTTCCCAGGCATCTACTGCTCTTGTCCTTCTAGCTGGTAGAGGTCATGGTTTTGGAAGGTGCTGTCAAAGGAGCCTTAGTGAATTGCTGCAGTACACCTTCTAGATGGCACACACACTGCTGCCACTGTGCGTCAGTGGTGGAGGGAGTGAATGTCTGTGGATGGGGTGCCAATCAAACAGGCTGCTTTGTTCTGGATGGTGTCAAGCTTCTTGATTGTCGGTGGAGCTGCACTCATCTAGTCAGTGGAGAGATTTCCATCACATTTTTGGCTCGTGCCTTGTAGGTGGTGGACAGGCTTTGGGGAATCAAGAGGTCACTTAATCACCAGAGTTTCCGGCTTCTGACCTGCTCTTGTAACCACAGTATTTATATGGCTAGTCCAGTTCAATTTCTGGTCAATGGTAACCCCCAGGATGACATTGTCAGGGATTCAGTGATGGTAATGCCATTGAATATGATGGGGTGATGGTTGGTTTCTCTCTTGCTGGAGATTGTCATTGCCTAGCACTTGTGTGGCGTGAATGTTACTTGTGACTCATCAGCCCAAGCTTGGAGTTACCTCTGGCACAGGACTGGGTTGAGCCCATATTGAGCAGTGTAGAATGGTTGCATTATTTCCATCAATTAGTGAGTGCAATGTTTTATCCATCTTAGCATGAAGGTGGACTTCTATCCAGCGATACCCCATTGTCGGCCCATTGCTGAATCAAGTTATTTTTTAAATGATGCCAGGGTTTGCACCTCCACCAACCTTTCCAGAATTCCATGCCATGGGTTGATCAATCCCTCTGTGAAGAACATCCAGACCTCAGTCCTAAATTTCACAAGTTTAAATCTACTTATTCTACTTCCATAGTTTCATTTAAAGTAGTTTTTCTGGATGAACACTTTCTATACCATTCTCTATCTTATATCACTCGATAAAAGCTCATCTTTGTTTCCAGGCTGAAAAGTCTAAAAGTCTCTCCACTGTTTCCTCACACTCAGAGCCTTATTATTAGCCAGCAGCTTTGTGGTTCTCTTCTGCACTACCTGCAGCAATTGACTGTCTCGTGTTGGCCAGAATCAGTATGACCTGATCAGAGCACTATACAGTTTTATCACAACTTTCTCCAACTAATACGGTATTGTTTTGGTCAATAACTCAACATTTTATTGACTTTGTTTTTTTGAAACTAAGCATTAGTTGGATATTTGAAGCTTTAATTCTACTTGGACTCAGATCTCTTTCAACTCCATCCTTACTAATTTCAGTATCAAACATGCATTATGTACATTGCCAATTTTCCCTTCCTAAGTGCAGTGCTTTGCATCCATTTGTATGAAACATCATCTGCTACTGTTCAGTCCACTCACACATTTTGTTTAATGCACTCTGTAGTTTCGGGGTTGCTTCCTTCAATTTCATTCTTTCCTAGCTTGGGGTGGAATCCTCTGTTTCCGCTGGCATCAGACGTGATCAGCGGCTTGAGCAGACAATATGGCGAGAAGGCCAAAAATTGGTTTCACAACATCATGAAACCAGATTTTGATCGTCCGCTAACACCCTTGATGGAGGACCACGCTTCCCGCCATTGGATGTCGGGAACTTCATTGTAATCCATGAGACTCCTCCCCCCAGGGCTGGACCGGCCGCCCATCACACCGATGTGTTTCACAACAGCACATAAGTGACATGTATTGGTGAGCTGCACTTCACTCGGGACTTCGAGGTTTGTTTGCCAATCTTGCTTCGGGCAGCAGTCGCAGTCACCAGTTCCAGGCTTCGCAGACAGCACCATAACACTTTTAGGGGGGCTCATGGGCAGGTGTCTACCTACCAGACCAGCCACAAGGCACAGTGACATTTTCTAGAGAGAAAGGATTTGTAAGGCTGCAGGGTTAGGGCTTGCTTGGGGAAGGGGGAGAAGTGGCCTCAAGCAAGGGAAGAGGCTGCAGGGCGAGGGCTGTAATGAGGAAGGGGGGGTATCCCAGGGTATGTGTGGGGGCACAAGTTGATCTATGCAAATGGTCTCAAGATGGTGAGGACTGAGGAGGCAGTCTCCAGAGCAGATGAGGCCAGATGGGGATGTGAGAGCGTGTGAAAGAGTGAGTGATGATGTCCCTTGAGCTTGTAGTGAATGAGATGCCAGTGAATCTGCGATGGGCTTGAGTGTGTGAGTCTAGAGTGATGAGATGATTGCCTTACCCTGGCAGCACAGATGTGATCATTCATCCTCTTTCTGCATTGGATGGCTAGCCTCTTCTGTGCAGCATTGGTACTGATCACCACTGCCATCACCTACCAAGCCAGAGTGGTAATGTTGCTGCCATCCTGTAGCCAGACCGGAGGTAAAGGACAACATGGTAGGCCTCCACAGCATCCAAAAGGTGCTCAAGGGATGCGCACTAAACCTGAAGCTACAGTCTTCTTGCCTTTCATGGGCCATGTCTTATTTGCAGCAGTCCTGGGCTGGCAGCATTGAGAGGTGTGCACACCCCTCTTTACTTTAAGTGTGGCAAGTGGTGAGGTGATGACGTGGCAGGTGAATCAGAGCCCACCCACCATGGAAACGGCATGTTTCCCGGAAATGCATAATTAACACAGTGGGTTTGGGGTGCTACAGCGTGAGAAGCCGCCATTGCAGCCGGCATTTTACCTGCCCACTACCGCACTTAGTGCAAATCTGGAATGATTCTGCCCTTGGTATCATCTGCCAGTCACTCACAAATAACCAACAATTCCATTAGGAGTAAAAAGGTAAATGCCTGGGTTTACATGTATGATAAATCATCAGCGGAGTATTTAAGAGATTTCATGTCGACAATTTTATGCAAGAGTAACCAATTGATCAACCCTTAATACATGCAATAGTTTTATGCAAGCTTTTCAGCGTCTGTGCAGTTACCCAGCTCTGTTTCGTATCACTGCATTAAATCAGTCTCTTTTTATATCCTGAGCGTTGAGCAATGTGTATGGTCATCATTAGTTCAAAATTATGTTGTCCAGAATTTCAATGGGATAAAATTAGTTATGTTTTCAGAAGAATATGCTTTATTGAAGACTGCCCCTCTAGAGGCAATTTATTTGCATTCAGTGCACCGTTAATGAGGTATGAACTAATGAGTATCCCCAATTGTTTTTGCTTAAAATAAACAAAGCATTTACAACACCATAACTGGCAATTCTGAAATTGACAGAAATGAAAATGGATAATGGTTTTTGCATTTTTGGCCAACATAATGGTAAGTGTATGATTATTTTTACACGTGATCTGGACTGTATAGGTCAGTGTCCTTGGCATATGCTGAAAAAATTGCATTCTTTGGTTTTCAAAACTAGGTGAAACCACTGAAAACTAAGCAAATATGACAAACAGAATGAGATTTTCTAGAGAGAAAGCAGTCGTAGAACTTAATGACGACTGCGTCTGGAATCAACTGCAAAAAGACAGAAACACCCTGCTGGTATTATGCTGCAGAAGAATAACATCAGAGGCAGGGAGTGAAAAGGATCAATAGCAAAAAGTATTGTACAGAGACCCCTTAGCTGAGAAAAACAGAAAATTTGAAATGAGACATTGGCTGAGAATCAGCATGTTCGACAGGGCACACAGTTAATCACGCACCTAATACAATTGAGACCTTGATTCGTTTACAGCTGAATACCACTCTAAGTTACTAACACAGTTCAGAGGTGCTGCTCACTCAAAGGAAGCAGAATAGCTTGGTCAGGGCAAGTTAGTAATTTCATGCTATCACTATCCATGATATTACGATCAGTTTAATATTAAAGCAAGTTTTTGAAGTAAGATCAATTCAGAACTTTCTTTAATGGATATGTAATTGTGCTGAAAGAGTGCTGCACTGTTGGAGATGCCATCTTTCAAAGGTCCAGTGTTCCCTCTCAGGTGGATGTAAAAGATCCCATGGCACTACTTTGAAGATGAAAAGTGGCATTCTTCCTGGGGGAGAATTTTCTCCCCATCGGGGGGTTGTGTGGGAGCAGGCGCATGCGCAGCCGATCGCCACCCCCGATCGGCTGGGTACCGCAATTTTACATGGGCAGGCCAATTAAGACCCGCCATAATGGGGCTGCCTGAGTCGGGGCCTGCGCTCTTTCACGCATGCATGTGAAAGAGCGCAGAAATCTCCCTGAGGCACAGAGCTGCCTCAGGGAGATTAGTTTAAGTTTAAAGTAATCTTAGTAAAGGGAAAAAAATCTTTAGGACATGTCCCCTCATGTGAAACTGTCACATGAGATGGGACATGTCTATGAATTTTATTAAAAATGTTTTCAAACCTTTAAAAACCTTCACGAAACCTCATCCCGCCCGTGGATGAGGTTCCATGAAAAATGCGAAGGCCACCTGGGCCCCTCGCCTGCCCACCAACCTTAAGGCTGGACAGGCAGCTCAGGTTATTGCTTTAATTGATAGTTAACTGGCCTTAATAGGCCTTTGACAGTTTGCGTGCCTGCCGAACTGAAAACCTGAATGATGCGCAGTGACGCCGGGATGCACACCCAACGTCATAACACGTCATTTTACGCAGGGCCCACTCGCTGAGCCGAAGATTCTGCCCCTAGTGTCCTGACCAATATTTGTTCCTCAACAAATCAAAACTTCCTTTACCCTGCACCAAACAGTCCCAGGTTAGGTCCAGAGCAGGTTAAAGGCAGAGAAAAGCTCCTTGCAACATTTCTGCCTCTCATGTTATGTCCTTCATCACTCTCACTATTTGCACCTCATGTTGACCAATGTGCAATAAACAATTTACACTCAGTGTGAAACGTTACAGTTTTTCAACATAATTACCCACTTAATGGCAGGAATCTTCAGTGCATGACTGCTTGAACTGTGGGCATTTCCCCAGTGAAGATATAAATATGTATTAAAACGTTTTATTTTAGTCATGGGGTATAAACAAAATACTGTCAGCAGCCAGAATGGGATTCTCTATGTGTAATTTTACCTATCTATTCCTGGATGGATGCATCGTTGAGCACACTGAGGAGCTGCAAGCCATCCAAGATCACAGCCACAGTCAATGGCAGCAACAAAGAACCACAACTCTGGGTCAAACACATTGCTGTGATAGTGTTGTTTCTGTTTAGAAACAGAGCCGATGGATTCTGGGTCTTTTACACTTCTGAATTATGCATGGCATGGTGTCAGTATAATTATACAAAGTGATGCTTCACTATCAGTCTGAATTATACAAGACATTCAGTCAATCTATCCCACTCCATCCAGTTCATATGTGATTATTCCATCATGAACTTCTTTCCTATAACCTGCCTTCTGCCTCCTTAACTAAGGTGGGAATAAAGTTCCTTCCCGTAGCTTCTCTGTAAAACATTTAGCAGTGTTACTAATTTATCTATATCACTCTTCTTAACAGGTAGAAATTCAGTTCCGTTTTCAACATGCAATTACTGCTGAATCAACTTCCTGCTTTGGGAATCCTGTTGAAGCTCTATTCATCATACTGAAGCTGTAGAGAGCTCTGGTTAGGCTTCACATAGAATACTGCATTCAATTTTAATCACCAAACTGCAAGGGAAACATCCAAGTCCTGAAGCCAGTGCATCGAAGGTCCATGAGGCTTTGCTCTCGTATCAGAGTACTGAGTTAAAAGGCGAATGAGCAGGTACCTTATAATCACTTTCAAGATACCATACAACTGCAGCATAAAGGGGCATAAGTACTAACTGGTAATTGGCAAGGTCAGCATTGAGATCAGAAAAGCCTCTTCCTGGAAAGAGTGATTAAGATCCAGAAAGACTTGATGGTTTACCCAGCATTAATGCCAGGGCAATATTTGGGTGCAAATTTGTGTCTACTGGTTCATTGTGGATTTCTATGATAAGGGGGCATCACATAGATTATTTGTTTTGATTTGTCCAAATTTTATCCTTTTGTCTTGATTTTGTTCAGTTCAGCTTCTTTGACTGAACAATTTCAGATCATAAACTTTTCCACCCCTTTTATTTTTACAGCAGCTGTCGGTAATGATTTGGCTGTTCCCATTTACACTTCTTCAAGCCTCATCTTTTCTTTCTTTACTTGTCCCCCTGCCATCTTCGCATGCCTTTTGTCATTTAACCTCTCCTGCCTTTTGTTCTTTCCACGTCCCCCATCTCTTAACTGTACTTAAAACCTGTTACACCTCAAACCTTTTCCAGTTTTGACGAAAGATAATCGACCTGAATTATTGGGGGAAATTTCAATGTGCAAGGTTGGACTGGGATCAGTGCGTGCGGAAGCTATAACATCAAAAAGTGCCAGTGCATCCGGAAGCTGGCAGGAACCTGCTGGCTTCTGCGTTTGGCTGGAGAGCATTCATGACCGTGAGGACAGGTGGGTTTGCTATTAACATTTGCTGAAAGCCAGTTGACTGCATCTTTAATCATGGACCCTGGCAGTAACTGCCAGGAAATGTCTGTCCCAGGCTTCCTGGAACTTGCTTGGCTGAGCAAGGCAAGAGGACAACGGGGATTGACAAGGTTGAGCAACTGACAAGATGAAAAGCCTTAAAATACAGGGATATGACAGCTGCTCCTTTGCCTAGCTGGATGGATTTTGTTCACTTGTTCTTGTACAGTAAATAAGTCCAAGACATTATATCATTACAATAACATGACAGTGGCCATGATGCAGGGACTTATTCTGAGCATGTGCTTTCATTACTTTGGATGTGATTCGCAGGACTTTGGAGGTCATTTCTGTAATCTTGGCGGGTTTTTTTTAACTTTGATCTTCAAGTCTCAGCAGTCAGTCCTCTCAGTAGCATAGGAGTCACTGATGCAGTTCTACTTTGGACATCTGATGAGGGACAAGAGAAGCAGCAGCAGCCTTCTCCTCAGCCACCTGTCACTCTGCAGAACTGAGGAGATAAACACAGAATTACAACTCAAAGGTGATACCGCATCCCCACCTCCCCCCCTCCCCCCCCCCCCAAACACACACACAATCCAGCACAGGGTAAACAGGCAGAGGATGAGCTTCCTGGACATGACTGAGCACTAATGTCTCAGGAGGCGAAGACTCTCAAGTCATGTCATTGCTGACATTTGCAGTCTCCTGGAAGAAGACATTCTGTCAAGTGGACCAGGTTAGTGCACATGATCAAAGTCACCATAGCCCTGAATTTCTTCACCTCTGGTTCCCTCTATTGATCTATGGTGACATCTGTATTATCAATCAATCTGCTGCACACAGCTGCATCTCCCAGATGACAGGTGCCATGTTTGCCAGGGCTGAACTTAAATACACTTTGTTACTGATGAGCCCAGTCAGTATGAGAGGGCCATCAGATTTGCTGCTCTGGCTGGATTCCAATAGGTTCAGGGAGTCATGGACTGCACACATCTGGCAATCAAGGTGCCCTCAGATCAACCAGCAGTTTTCATCAATCGAAAGCTTTCCAACCCATTAATGTTCAGCTGGCACATAACCACCGAAAGAATATCATGCATGTGAGTGTGCAGGATACCCTGGAAGTTGCCATGATGCCTTCATTGTCCACCAGTCAAGTGTCCCATAGGCATTTGCACTTCCATACATAGTCAGCAGATGGCTCCTTGGAGACAAGAAGAGGGGGTTTGTCAACGACATGCCATTTCCAACAGCATAATCGGAAGTGTCCGCCATTTCTGCTCTCTAGCTTTTTCCTGTTTCCCACATGGTTACAATTAAAATTTAAAGTTCAGGGACAGTGCAGGGGAAGCAGGTGCAATTCTGTGGCAGAGGAAGCTTTTCATTGATGAAATCCACTGTCAAATCTACTGGCAATGCTGGAGCTATGGGTGGGGGAGCTATAAAAGAGTTTCCTGGTCCAAAAAGCGAGGCTCTGCATCATGGCCACTGTCATGTTATTGTAATGATATAATACCTTGGACTTATTTACTGTACAAGACACAAGGCATCAATTGCTCATAAGGGAATGGGTAAAGACATTGTGGGATAATTTGTTTAAGACTAAGCACATGAGAACAGTTATACATAAGAAGGCATCAGAGCTGTGTGTCTGTGCTCTGCTCAAAGCAAAAGTGAAACTAAGACTGGATCACATGACATACTTCCTTCCTAGCGATGTCATGCTGATGTCCCTTAAAGGCCTATTACAACATCCCCCTTTCTTTTTAAAGATGATTTCCCCCTTCCAAAGAAGTATAACTATTTACAATACATGCCTATGACATCTTTGGCAATCTCTTCTTTGCCTCCACCTATCATTGACCCTCTATCCAGCTCTACCTGTCCCACCCCCCTCAACCAGCTTATATTTCACCTCATTTCTATATTTCTTAGTTCTGATGAAGGGTCATATGGATTTGAAACGTTAACTGGGTTCCTCTCCGCAGATGCTGTCAGACCTGCTGAGTTTTTCCAGCTATTTTTGTTTTTGTTTCAGATTTCCAGCATCCGCAGTATTTTGCTTTTATTTACAATAAATGTTCACCTTAGTTACCACTATACAATTGTATAGAGCTGACTAATCCACGAATTGCTAAAGCATAAAAGTAATCTGCTGGCAGGCCCAGGTTTTGTGATGGTGACCCTGTCTGGAGGTTTCTTTAATTGCTCTCAGTGATCTATGGGATGTCATTCTTGGATTTTGTTCCTGGTTGCATTTGGAATCTAGATGCAATAGGATTATACAGTGATTAAGGAGCTAGAATGGATCTGATTTGTCCTTGGTTATGCCTCACCATTGTACCTTTGTGTGTAATGACTTCACAGGGCCTTGGTTCCAAACAAATCCTTGTCACCTCAGTTGGTGGCCATGTACCTTCTGTGGGATCCTGGGTGCGAACGTGTTGTCCCAACTGTAAACTTGGCAATTCTGTACCTGCATTTTTATCGTGCACGTTGGTCATCTCTTCTTGTAGTTTTAAAAGTTGATCTCTAGTTTCTGAGACTGTAGAATGAGTACGAGTAGGTAAATTGATATGCAGTGGTATGCCAAACTTGATCTCTGCCAGTGGTAGAATAGTTGCAATTAAAAGCATTGCTCTCAGATGTAATATTGCAATTAGTACATTTTGCTTGGTCTGTCTACATTTGAGAATTAGGGATTTTAAT
Source organism: Carcharodon carcharias (assembly GCF_017639515.1). Classification (NCBI taxonomy): domain Eukaryota; kingdom Metazoa; phylum Chordata; class Chondrichthyes; order Lamniformes; family Lamnidae; genus Carcharodon; species Carcharodon carcharias. The sequence continues at coordinate 27,980,601 of NC_054479.1, forward strand.
GTGCAAATTATTCATTCAGCTAGAGCATTAGATCTAGGATAATGAGGAGGAGAAGTGGTGTGAGCAATATTCCACTTCTCACACATACCCTGAAATAGCTTACCAATAAATTGTACACCATTATACATAATGATCTCTCTAGGCACACCAAATAAACTAAAAATAGCACTTAGAGTGTGCGAGACCAGTTGTGCTTGATGTATTGGACAATTATTGAATACTGGGGTATTTGGTAAAGCAGTCAGCGATGCCGATGGCGTCAGTGTCATGGACAGGAAAGAGGTCGGATACGATTTTCAATCAAGCATGGGTAGGAATTTCATGTGGAATCAATGGTTCTTTATGCTGACTTGACATATGTGCTTGTCATGTCTTGCGCTTCTTGATGATGACCTCGGTGTCATTGTTCATGCCTGGCCAATAGACTTTCTCTCTTGTGAGTCTGACCTATGCCCATATGTGAGTGATGAAGCTGTAGAAAAATGTCAGGTCACAAAGATTCTGCCCGCCTTTAAAAATGATTCCTTGGGAGATGCCTAGCTCCTCCCATTAAGAACAAAATGATCTCATGTGCTCATGGACATGTTGAATTGAATCAGGCCATCCTCTAATGATGGTTTTCCACAGTTTCTAAAGTTTAGAATCTTTTGCCATTTCTTCTTGTAGCTGCTGGCATTTGTGACACACAAAATGTACCAGATCAATTTAGAGAACATCTTCAAGTTCGAAGTCAATGAGGTCAACTTGTAGATCTAAGGATATACTTGCTGGTTTTGTTGGGTGAGGCAATCCCTTGTGCACGTCATCATCATTTTTTGGTTTGTCAATCACTTCATGTATATGTTGCTGACGGGATACCAGATGGTCATTTTTATCGCTTGAAGGCACCTGTTGTGTACATTTGTTTGGATCAGTGCATGGCATCAGCCTTTGCACTAGTGCATTGCTGTTGCCAATGGACTTTCCTGTCACATGTCTTGAAGAGTTGGTGAAAACCTGGATATTTCCTTGGTATATGCAGAACTCCACACCTTCCACGTGTCCTGCTAGATTTGGGTGCTCTATTGACTCAGCAACATGGGGGTTGTACTTAATACCTCGTAAGCTTTGGCAACCAGTGAGGATCGCTTCATACTTATGTCCATTCTTGAGTAGCTCTTCAATGCTTTAAACTTTGGGCCTGTCTAGCAGATCCTTCTGGAATGCTTCCATGGGAGTGGATGTGATCACCAATTAAACAATTCTGACTTCTAGCTCTGCGATTGAAAAATCACAGTATGTATCCTTTTCCCTGCACCTGCTGAGGAAATGGTTTATGGATTCTGTAGGCTGTTGCTGAAATTACATGAACTCTTGCTGATGAATGTCGATGTTTAACTTGATTCAGAACCAGTTTTCCAATGTAGTTGGTACCTTTTGGGGAACCTTTAGATCTACTGTTAATCCTGATGTGTTCAACCTGTGAAGATATTCATCCTCAATTGCTTGGCAACCTTTTATGCCTTGCTTGTCTGGTTCAGACATCCTGAATCAAGAAACCATAGCTCTATACGCTATTTAAACATTTTGAATTCGGATGGTAGGTCAGCTGCATTGCAGTTCAAACTGGGCAATTTTCTGGATATTCCAATATGCCTTTGACCTTCCTTCCTCAGTAGTACCTTGGATTGGTGTCATTATAGCCACTTTCACGTGCATTTCTGAATCTCTGCCCACAAAGACCAGTTGTGGCTGGAACACACCAGGGGGCAATGGCATCTTTGCTTTTTATTCAATTTATTGTTCAGGAACTCCCAAAGCCACCTGTTGCTGTCATCTATTTTACCACCGCTGCTCACCATGTCAAGCTATTATAATGATATAATACCTTGGACTTATTTACTCTACAAGACACAAGGCATCAATTGCTCATTAGGTATTGGGTAAACACATTGTGGGTTCATTTAGTAAGACTAGGGATATGAGAACAGTTATACATGGTACAAAGCTTGAAGGTATCAGAGCTGTGTGTCTGTGTTCTGCTCAAAGCAAAAGTGAAACTAAGACTGGATCACATGACACAATTCCTTTCTAGTGAAGTAATGCTGATATCCCTAAAAGGCATGTTACCAATAGCCGCAACTTGCCTGCCCAGCTCCATTGTCATTAACATAAGACTTATTAACAGCACAAAGGTGGCATGGTTGTTTCTCAAAAGAAAATTTCACTTGTTAGTATTTCACATTACATCGGTTTCACTTTACTCATGTGTGCATCATCATTATTTGTCAAGACTGGATTAGTTAGATAGCTAAATGTACTGGCACGGCACGCATTGATGGATACAGAGGAGTTGGGGACATTTCTTTATTGTGGAAGAAACTATGTTGTGTTTTTGTGCTCTTTCTTTATTGAAAGTTCATATTAGTGTCCAGTGTTGTACTCACTACCCTGTGGGACATGGCTGGACTCGCTGGATCAGCTGGCCCTCCTTTCTATGCATTGTAAAGGACATTGTCCGAGAGCAATCCCAGCGGGGATAATTGAAATGGTGTAGGTGAATTCAAAGCCCTGTAAAGGCTTTACCAGCCAACAGTCTGAGATGGACAGACACTTGGACAGTACTGTCACTGCCCTTTAGGCCCCTTATTTTGTTATCTTAACTGACTGTTCATACCACCCCTCACCACCTCACTACCTCCCCCCCACCCACCATACCCAGGATGCCAGGCCCTTCCCACTTCACTCATCTATGCCATTGGCCCCATCCTCTGCCCTCCTCTGGATCCCTCTTTCACACCTCCACACTGCCAATCCTGCTCCACAACCACTGCATCCCCACCACTGACTCACCCTTGTTGGTCCCGAGCCTCCATGCAATCTGCCATTTTCCTGCTTCCCTCCCTTGTGCTGTCAAGCTAATCAAGCCAAACCGCTGACCTCAGGCACGATTCCACATGGCCCACTGATGCACACCACTTTAAATAAATGTGAACTGGGTGCCAGGAGATTCCCATGTACCGCTGGCTTTATCTTCAAGATAGGACGTAATTTTTTGAAGTGTTACAGTAATGAGTATTCATGGCAGGCAAATGTATTACCAGTATGAACCTGCCACAGGCTGGCGTGAGGCCCAATACCTCACAAACATGCTGCTGACCCGCTGTCGGGAAATCAAGGTTTCACATCCCACCTAATTAATTCACCCTGCATGTCACATTTCCCATTCTAACGGCTCCATCAAACTCCCCCCAAGGACTGTCCTTTACAGAAATGGCTAATGATAACTTAGAGAAGCCTTACTAGTGACACATGGGAAAGGTCCAACAGAAGCCACATGAGCACATGAGCCTCTTGATACCATCCAGGACAAAGCAGCCCACTTGATTGGCACCCCATCCACCATTTTAAACATTCGCTCCCTTCACCACCAAGGCAAAGTGGCAGCAATGTGTACCATCTACCATCATTCCTCCAGGCTGGTCAGGAGCCTGGAGATTGGTGAGTGCCTGGAATTTAGTGATCACTGAAGTGTTAGATTTGGTTTTGATGGTAAAGCTAAGGCAGGCCTTGTGGCACACTGGTAGTATTCCTACCTGTGGGCTAGAAGTTCTGGGTTCAAGTCCCACTCCAGGACATCATGGCTATGTGTGCATAATGTGGCCAAATGGGTTGATTATTAGGCAAGCAGAAGAGTTTCCTGGTCAGCTATCCTGCAGAGTCACAGAATTGTTCCAGTGCAGAAGGAGGTGATTTGGCCCATTGTGCCTGCACCAGCTCTGTGAGCATTTTAACTCCCATTCACTTGCACATGTTTGAATCAAATTCTTTTAATGCTTTTTGTTAAATAGGTTCTGAAGGGTATTTAAAATAAGAGCAGCTTGGCAGCAGGGACTGTTGGAAGCTCAACGTGCTATCTCATGAACCTCTTCCCACTGCTAAAGGTCCAAATTGCCTGATCTCCTGCATGCCACCAGTCAGAAACTTCCTCATGTGACAGGAAAGAAAAAATAATGGGCTTCCCAATGCAAGATTTCATACAGCTGAAAGCCACTAAGTACTTTTTTTTAATTGTGTTTTTTTAAATAAAAGTCCCCAAAATACACATTTTCATTTGATGGACAAAATCCCATCTCCTTTTCCCATGATCTTTTTGTCTTGTGACTTCAAGGGAAAAAACAATCCAAGACCGATTGGATGAATTGGGCAAGTCTGGTTCCAAGCAAACCACAGCCAAGCATTTCTGATACAATTAATGGGCATGTTTTAGTACATGGATCATCCTCCTGCTGTTGCTCTTTGCTCATGGTTGCTGCAATTGTTTGTGGATCAGTGTAGGTGCAGAGGTGCCCCGATCTGCAGAAGGCAATGGCAAACCACTGCAATACTTTGCAAAGCATAATCATGGACTGTTAGGGCATGGTACCTAAAGGAGGAGGACAAAGCTATGGCCAAAACAACAAGCTGGTGTTCCAAGACATTGGAAGAATAGATTCTGGACCCGTTGAGAAGGATCTTGATGAAATTAAATTGGGAGACCATACTTCAAAGGAACAGAAGAAAATAGAATGTCTTTAAGCTTATTATACAGGATGAACAACAACTTGTATTTATGCAGCACCTTCAATATAATAAAACATCCCCAGGAACTTCACAGGAGTATTATAAAACAAAATTTGACACTGAGCTGCATAAGGACACATAAGGGCAGATGACCAAAAGTTCACTCAAAGAGTAGGTTTTAACGAGCATCAAAGGAGGAAGGTTAGAGGACCAAAGAGATTTAGGGATGGAGTTCAAGAGCTTAGGGCCTGGGCAGCTGAAGTCATGTCCACCAGTAATAGAGTGATTAAAATTGGGGATGCTCAAGAGGTCAGAATTAGAGAAGTGCAGGCAACTCAGAGGGTTACAGGGCTGGTGGAGGCTGCAGAAAAAGGGATGAGTGAAGCCATAGGGAGACTTAAAACCAAGGACGAGAATTTTAAAATCAAGGCATTGCTTAACCTGGATCCAATGTAGGTTAGTGGGCTCACAGGTGATAGGTAAATAAGACTTGGTGCGAGTTAGGACATGAGCAGTACAGTTTTTGGTGACTTCAATTTTATGAAGGTAGAATGCAGTAATCAATGGGGAGTTGTAAATCAGCATTTAAAGAGACCAGAAGCAGTCAGCATATTTTTAGAAGTAATAAGTTAAGCCTTTCAAACTTAATTAAACTCTTTGAATAAGTAACTAAGGTAGTGAGTGTAACTAATCCACTGTATATCAGTTACTTAGGTTTTATAAAGGCATTCAGTAAAGTCCCTTGTGTGAGGCTGGTAGGGAAGGTCAAAGCTCATGTATACATAGATAGATTATTGTCTAAATAATAGAAGACAAGGAGTGCAGCTAAATGGAAAATGTAAATGTCTGGACAAAAGTAATCAGTGTTGTTCCCTAGGGATCTCTTTTGTGATCTATGCTGTTCTTAGTGAAGTATATGGTAAGGGTGTCTTTAGTAGTAGTTTTAAATTTGCTGGTGACATGAGGCTATGTGGACAAAAAGGAGATTAATTGCCTTTAGGAGAAATTTGTGCCACTTCTCCAGATGGACCAAAATGTTGCAGGTGGAATTTTCTGCTGATAAATTTTGGGCAACATATAAAATAACAGTAAATATTATGAAAATAACATGAAAGGTTAAGCGGTAGCAATAATTAGAGCCCTACTGTGGAAATACCACTGAAAGAGAGGGAAGGCTCACCCAAAGCAACTGTACACAACAAATAACACATTGAAAACAAACTAGCATCAAAGCAAATGGCCTTTGTTCTTTAGCTTGCTCCATCTGTTCTGTGAGAAAACAACCCCACCATCTGCCTCAGTGAATGTGTGGACTTTGTCCACTATTGCACGTTGTGTACTGTGGCTTACCTTATCCATGCAACCTCTGAAGGCTGGAGGAAACCAGCTGGGATCTATGGGAATATGGGGAACCCAGACTGATTCAGAGGCTTTAAAGAGGGCAACAGGGCCTGTGAGGATTGGAGTGGCTAGGCAAAGGCTACTTGCAATCAAAGAGGCAGGGAACATGCAGCCAAAGTCTGCAGAGGTGCAGAGAGTTGGAGGGTGTTCAGGGGCCCAAAAGGAGGCAATAGAACAGTGAGGGTTGGAGTAAGTAAGAAACAGCTTCTTGAATTTAAAAAGGCCAAGGTAGGTCTGTACAGTTAATGAGGGTCCAGGAAGGATCGGGAGAATTGAACAGAGGCAAAAAGGATTACCTGGAAAGCAAGTTAGTAGATACATTTTTGCAGATTTAAGCAGGGACCAGGGGATTTCCAAGAGAAGTAAGGCGACAGTGAGAGTGGTGCCATCCCCAGCTGCAGAGCCACTGGAAGTTAAAAGGGCCAAAGGCAGCCAGCAGCAGTACAAAGAGACAAGGCAAAAACTGAGCAAGTTAAAAGGATCAAAGTTAAACCAGCAGAAATAAAAGAGGTGAATCAGGGACCTGTAAAGGTTAAAGAGGAAGAGAGGACAGGCCAACGATCTGTTTGGCAGATAGCTTCATGGCAGATTTAAACAGCGACAAGGGGAGTTCCAAAACAGAAAGGCAGATAATGAGGGAGATGCCTCACCTGGTTTAAGAGCCACGAGGGAGTACGGCAGGAGCTGAACCACTTGGGGACAGTAATGGTCCATGTCTTCATATTGAGGATACACTCCATCATGTTGTGTGGCACTATCACTGTGTTAAATTGGATAGATTTCAAACAGATCTGGCAGCTCAAGACTGGGCAACCATGAGGTGCGGTGGGCCATCAGCAGTAAAGAATTGTACATAACCACAATCCATAACCCCATGCCCCAGCATATTCTCCCACTCTACCATTACCAACAAGCCAGGGTATCAACCCTGGTTCAGTGAAGGGTGCAGGAGGGCATGCCAGGAGCAGCAGCAGGCATACCTAAGAATGAGGTGTCAACCTGGTGAAGCTACAACACAAGACTATTTGCGTGTCAAACAGCATAAGCAGCAAGTGATAGACAGAGCTAAGCGATTCCACAACCAACAGATCAGATCTAAGCTCTGCAGTCCTGCCACACCCAGTTATTAATAGTGGTGGACAACTAAACAACTCACTGGAGGAGGAGGCTCCACAAATATCCCCATTCTCAATGATGGGGGAGCCCAGAACATCAGTGCAAAAGATAAGGATGAAGCATTTGCAACAACCCTTAGCTAGAAATGCCGAATTGATGATCATTCTCAGCGTCCTCTGGAGGTCCCCAGCATCACAGGTGCCAATCTTCAGCCAAATCGATTTGCTCCACATAATATCAAGAAATGGCTGAGGGAACTGGATACTGTAAAAGCTATCGGCCCTGACAATATTGCGGCAATAGTACTGAAAACTTGTGCTCCAGAACTTGCCGCGCCTCTAGCCAAGTTGTTCCAGTAAAGATACAACACTGGCATCTATCTGCCAATGTGGAAAATTGCCCAGCTGTGGCTTGTACACAAAAAGCTGGACAAATCCAACTGAGCCAATTAAAGCCCCATCAGTCTACTCTCCATCTTCAGTAAGATGATGGAAGGCGTAATCAAAGGTGCTATCAAGCGGAACTTGTTTAGTAAAAACCTGCTCACTGATGCCCAGTTTGGGTTCCACCAGGGTCACTCAGCTCCTGACCTCATTACAGCCTTGGTTCAAACATGGGCAAAAGAGCTGAACTCCAGAGGTGAGGTGAGTGTGACTGCCCTTGACATTGATGCAGCATTTGACCTAGTGTGGCACCTGGGAGCCCTAGCAAAACTGGAGTTAATGGGAATCAGGGGGAAAGCTTTCTGCAGGTTGGAGTCATACCCCGTACAAAGGAAGGTGGTTGTGGTTGTTGGAGGTCAATCAACTCAGTTCCAGGACACCAGTGCAGGAGTCCCTTAGGGTAGTGTCCTAGGCCCAACCATCTTCAGCTGCTTCATCAATGACCTTCCTTCTATCATAAGGTCAGATGTGGGGATGGTCTGATGATCGCACAATGTTCAGCACCATTTGCGACTCCTGAGACACTGAAGCAGTCCATGTCCAAATTCAGCAAGACCTGGACAATATCCAAACCCACGACTACTACCATCTAGAAGGACAAGGGCAGCAGATAGATGGGAACACCACCACCTGGAAGTTCCCCTCCAAGTCACTCACCGACCGGACTTGGAAATATATTGCCATTCCTTCACTGTCACTGGGTCAAAGTCCGGGAACTCTCTTCCTAACAGCACTGTAGGTTTACCTACATCAAATGGACTGCAGCAGTTAAAGAAGGCAGCTCAACATCACGTTCTCAAGGGCAAATAGGGATGGTCAACAAGTGAAGTCCACATCCCATGAATGAATAAACAAAAAAAGACTTGAGCTAAAAAGTGTCAAGAAACATTCACGCCACACAAGTGCCAGGCAATGACCATCTCCAACAAGAGAGAATCTAAACAACCCTCCTTGAAATTCAATGGCATTACCATCACCGAATCCCCCACTATCAACATCCTGGGGGTTACCATTGACCAGAAACTGAATTGGAATAGCCATATACTGTGGTTACAAGAGCAGGTCAGAAGCGAGGAATCCTGTGGCAAGTAATTCACCTCCTGACTCCACAAAGCCTGTCCACCATCTACAGGGCATAAGTCAGGGATGTGATGGGATACTTCCCACTTGCCTGGATGAGGGTAACTCCAACAACACTCAAGAAGCTTGACATCATCCAGGACAAAGCAGTCCACTTGATTGGCACCCCTTTCACAAACATTCCATCCCTCCACCACCAATGCACAGTAACAGAAGTGTGTGCCATCTACAAGATGCACTGCAGAAGCTCACCAAGGCTCCTTAGACACTACCTTCCAAACCCACGATCACTACTATCTAGAAGGACAAGGGCAGCAGACACATGGGAACACCACCACCTGGAAGTTCCCCTCCAAGCCACTCGCCCTCCTGACTGGGAAATACATCACTGATCACCGTTGCAGGGTCAAAATCCTGGAACTCCCTTCCCAAAAGCAATGTGGATGTTCCTACACCACAAGGACTGCAGTGCTTTAAGAAGGCAACACATCACCACCTTCCCAAGGGCAATTAGGGATGGACAATAAATGCTGGCCTAACCAGCAATGCCCACATCCCATAAATGAATAAAAAAAAGGATCTGTGGAGCAGGTTTGGGAAATGCAAATTCCAAAGGCAACAGTGGTTGTAATGAACCAATGTTCTGTTTGATTGATCATTCATGGCCAATTTAAATGGGGAACAGGGAAATTCCCAGATAGGCCAGGGAAGATGCCCCACTTATCTGAAGAGCAACAGGAATATGGCAGGAGCAGATCTTCCACCTGAGGGCGGTAGTGTCCCAGAGCACATGGCACAGGTTAGGAGAAGACCCCTTCCTAAAGCAAAAAAGGAGGAGAAGAGAATCCACCCCTAAGTAGGCAAAACTAGTGGAAACCACGAGGGGTACACCAGTGAAATCTGTGCGGAGTTACCCACTGGTAAATCAAATGAGGAAGTTTCAATCCTAAACCTCAACAAACTCCGCAGTGTCAAAGCAGAGTCCATTGAAGGGGAGGTACCAGAAGTGAGTTCAGACACTGTCCCACGGCTTAAACTCAAGTTACAAGCCACTCCCAAAGAGAAATCAGATTTGTATAAGAGAAAGGGAAGGTAACCTACCCCAAAGCAGGTAATATTTGTAGAGATCACAAGCAGAAATGGCATGCTTCCTGGGAATGTATGATTATTGAGGCAGGACTGGGGCAACACAGAGTGAAAAGACGCCACTGTGGCCAGCAGGTAAAACATTCTTTTTCCCGCCTGCTACCGCACTTATTACAAATCTGGGACAATTCTGCCCATTGAGCTCAGATTAGGCAGAAAATGCAATGAGATGCAACTCTTCCAGTGCTGCAAGAAGTAGTGATTTAAGGATTGCCAGAAACCATCAAGGACACACCTATTGCCATATGAGAGCATTGGGCGTACAGGGATGAAGCGATTGCCCAAGGTGATATCTTGCACAAGTGAACCGGAGTCATCATCCCTAAGGAGATGAGAAAAAATACGCTGAAGTGCATCCATGCAAACCATCAAGGAATTAAGTCTAGTCTGAGGAAAGCAAAAGAAGTGCTCTACTGTCCAAACATAAGCAATGAGTTTAAGGACCACATCAGCCAGTGCAGTCCTTGTAATGAACATCAAGCTAAGCAATCTAAAGAATCACACATGACTAACAACATCCCAGACAGACCATAGATGAGGCTTGGAGTAGAACTCTTCACACTCATTGAAACTGATTATGTCGTCACCGTTGACTGCGATTCAGGCTATTGGGAATTAGACAAGCTGACCTCAACATCTGCTGGTGATATCGTAGTATGCCTGAAAGCACAGTTCAGTCACCATGAAAATGATTGGGAAATTCAGCACTACACATCATCTCCACGCTATCCCCAGTCAAATGGAAAGACCAAGGCAGCGGTGAAAATTTCCAAGCGATTATCAAAAAATTGAGTAGATCCAGCACTGATGTATACAAGATGATCTTAGACTGAAGAAACACACTTACTGAAGGCATAGAAAGTAGTCCAGTCCAGCGACTAATGACACATCACACCTAGACTACTCTTTCAATAGCTGTAAAACTACTGAAGCCAAGAGCAGTAACGAGTGAGTGACAAAATCAAAGTGAAACAACATAAAGCCAAATTTCACTTTGATAAAGGGGCAAAATTATTGCCAGTTGAGAGTGGGAGAGCCAATCATAGGGTAGACATTCAATACACTCAACAAAAGCCAGCCCACTTGGCATCTTGGAACCTGTGTAAAGCAGTTGTCACCTCGATCATGCGTGGTGAAAGTGAGCGACAAGATATATCACCACAACCACAGACACATTTGTACAACCAGAGAAGCTGCTCCTTCACAGCAGACAGCTGATGAGGAAGAGTTGATTTCACCAACTGAACAAGGAATGGAACGACCATCTGTCAACCGTTCCCCAACAAAGGCAAGGGGTCGCAGCAACAATAACATGTTTGGTGAAATGCCTTTGTGCATTGTTGCATGTTGTGCACTGTGGCTTGCCATAGTCATGTGGTCTCTGTGTCAGATGACGTGTATTGTCATTCTTTTGTGAGCAAAGAATTCTGCTAGGCAGAAGCCATTTTTATCCACTGCCTGGTTAATGTGAATTTGTATTCTCACTCCTCTCTTCAGTTTGCCCAGTCAAACTGTGGGATGTTGAAAAACTCCACATGGTTTATTTGTTACCATTACTTTATATATATAAAATATATTCTTCAGCCTTCCCAACTTCGAAAGCTGTTCTTCACCCATGTGCTTATATTGTGTGGTGATCGATAACAGGAACTGTTTATCACCCTTATTATCGCTGTGTTTTATCTATCTTGTTTTAAGCTTCTGCTCATATATCCATCCATTCTATAGCTGTTACATCATTCATTATGGACAGTACAACTCCTCACCTCTCTTTGTGGGGTTTTCTTTGGGAAACATTTTACACTGCTTGTCCTAGCCTTGGCCATCCTCCGCTGACAGCTTCATATTTATGAGACGTCAATAACATCAATAAGCTTACCAGCTGCAGAAACCTCTAATTCCAGTACCTTACTCCAGATACTTCTTGCAAGCTGTCACTTTCAGTGTGAAATACACAGGATGAGACATTATTATTAACATGAAGTGCACCGCACTATTAGTGTGGGTCACAACCAGTGACCCATCAGCATCAATATGATTTTGGCTTGATTTCTGCAAATGTGTAGTTGTCTGTCATTAAGTTTCCAAAATCCTCAACCTGCCTTGTGAGGTGTTTTGCATTCCAGACAGCATTCCTTATTTTCTATCCTAAAAAAAGGCATCACAGAACCATACGTGGGATGATCTTCAAGCACTTTCCTTTACAGAATGCGAATTTGGAAATTAACTCTCAGAAGAGATGATACTGCAGAGGAAGAAGGTGTTGCTATGGCAGCGTCACAAAGATTTCCACCAGAGAGGCCAGAAAATGTGAGCTGTCTCCCTAAGGGGTCACCAAGTAGTGGGTGTGAAGTTTCACACTTGTAAATTGAAGTAATGTTGCTTGTGCGCAGGTTATATACATATCACACTGTTACAGAGCGGGGTAATTGAATTAAATGCAAACCAGCTAACAGAGTGCAGTTTCAGTTCTGTTTCTATCATTACTGGTGGTTCTATAGCAGCATGCTTTAAAACTCTGTTTTGCTGAAACAGTCAACCTGTGAGAACAAAATCCAACATATTTTATTGCTCCAGAACAATGACAAGTACAACAAAGACAAATCAGTATTCACAAAGCATAATTTGGATTTGGAGCATCTGCTCCTACATCCCCCTATTTACATGCCATAAGAAAAACGGATTGCTGATAATCGAAATAAACCCATTAATGCTGGAAATGCACAACAGGTCAGTCAGCATCTGAAGCATGAGAGCATTTGACAATTGTTAAGCAGAAGTGCCAAAACAACAAGATGAGATGAGTGAATAGGAGGTGAAGACAGCTCACAACTTTATAAAGACAATTAATGGGGGAAGGGAGTCATTTTCATCTTCAGTGTACATTAGGCAGGAAGTGGCTAGAGCCATCACCATGCTCACCCATTGTCGCCAGTGAGGAGTCTGAACTGCTTTGGTAGTCGTGCTTTATTTGCATTCAGGAGATGAGCTGCCAGTACATTCCAAATGCTGACAGGCTGTTCACCACTTTGAGGTTAAGGGGCAAGAAATTTGGCAAGACATTCATGGAACATAGGCTTGCAGTGTGGGATTTAAAAAGGAGGCATGGGAAATTGTGGGACGTGATGGAGAGCTTTATTGTAGTGAAGATTAACAGTGCAGCACAAGAAGCGCAAACAGCTCAAGCTGCTACCCATAAAGTAAATTATTTTTTATTGTTACCCTGAGCTGCTGCCAGCCTTACTTTTAAGGATTCTGTCCATCTTCAACTTTGTGTGATAAGCAGTTTCAATGTTCAGTGTGGGCTACATGCAATTGCAACAAAATGGGTCTAGGATCCTAACAATGTCTTGGGAACTGTATCTGTTTAAACAGTGAGGCTCCTGTCTATTTCCAGTGGAAAAGGTGGCTGGCTCAATCAAGGCTCACTTGAAAATGACAGCAGGCAGATCTCGAGCAGAAAGATGAAAGAATTGTTTTTTTTATCATTTTAGCCTGGCTTTTCACCCCTTTTTCATTGAAATCAGTCAGTGACTGGTGGAACAGGCTCATGGGTAATTTGGCCTCCTGCTGTTTGGATGCCATTATGTTTCCTATGGAAGATAAATAGAAAGAGAGATGGCCCTCTCACTTTGTTAGGCTGTTATCTTTAAACTATAAAAGAGTTTTGTAACAGCCTGACCCTATTAACATAACTTTTTATTCTCTTTGAAAGTAATGAATTGTCCTCAGCAGAGTGGAATCACATGTGCTGTAACAGCTAAAAAATATCAGAATCTGTATTTTTATTTGTACAAAGCTTGTTAATTGCCTGAGGTCAGACACATAAGTGGGCGCACAAGGAGACAGGCGATTACGCCGGAGTGGGACAGAGAATGAGTGAGTAACGAATTAAGCTCATGCGGTAAGTTTCTAGTAAATCCTCTTCAGATTTAACGATAGATTAAGAACTGACATAAGTAAGCTAGGCCATGATTTTGCCCTCATCGGGCGGGCTCAGCGGGGGCAAGTGAGGAGCGGGCAGGAAGCTGACCGCCGCCTGTGATTGGGCCGCAACCGTGATTTCATGCTGGTGGGCCATTTAAGGCCCAACCAGCATAAAACGCGTGCGCTACAGCGCTCGACGCTGCCTGTGTTGGGGGTGTGGGTGGGAGAGGAGGACGAGCAGGGAACTTCGCAGAGCTGCCTCAGGGAGCTGAAGATTTAAAAAATAAAGAATTTTCAAATGTTAAAAAAACATGTTCCCTCATGCGACTCTATCACATGAGCAGGGACACGTTATTAATGAAATTTAAACATTTTTATTTAATGTTTATTTGCTGTTGGAAACCTCATCCCGCCCGCGAATGAGGTTTCCTAAAAAAATACAAAGGTCGCTTCAGGCGGGCAGCGAAAAATTGAACTCAGTTATTGTATTAATGGCCTTAATAGGCCTTTTAATTTTCAGCGAATGTGCTGCCAACTCCCGCGGGTGCCCGCCGACCGAAATATCGTGCGAGTGCACGATGACATCAGGATGCTCGCCCAACATCATCGCTTGTCATTTTAGTCTCGCTCGGGTGGCCTATCATAGAGGTAGGGTTATCATACCTCACAATCAATAAAGGGCACATTAGGAGACAGGTGACTAAGCTGTAGAGAGAGGGAGACAGAAGCTGACTGCATAGCGAATTAGGCTCACATGGGAATTCAATGCACGTGGGAAGAGGTGTATAGGAATTATTCTAAGTCGGGAAAAGGAACAGCTGAGCAGAAACAGACCTGGGTGTAAGCCTCGCCTTTGGAGCTGAGTTTGAAAAAATATCAAACAGTGACATCACAGGAAAATCAAAAGTTCATTGTTGGTAAGAAACTGCTGTTAGGGAGTGTCTTTAAATAGCTGCAAATTAGAAAAACATTTTTTTTTAAAGTAGTAGCTACTTGGGTTTGAGCAAGAAACACAAGAAATAAGGGGAAGTCAGGGCCAGTAACATAGAGTAATATAAATAAACCAAAGTAAAATAAAGTTAACATAAAGGAAGTAAAGTTAAGACATGGCAGGACAGCTCAGTCATGTGAAAGGCATGTCCTGTAATATGTGGGAAGTCATGGAAACTATTGGTGACCTGAACAACCACATGTGCAGGAAGTGCTGCCAGCTGCAGAAGCTTGAGCTCTGGGTTTCGGAGCTGTAGCAGTGGCTGGAATTACTGTGGCACATTCTCAAAGCTAAGAGCTACTTGGATAGCATATTCAGAGAGCTGGTCACACTGCAGGTTAAGGGGATGGAGGCAGAAAGGGAATGGGTGACCACCAGGCAGTCCAAGAGAACCATGCAAGTAATGCAGGAGTCCCCTGAAATCCCACTCGCTAATCAGTTTTCTGTTTCGGATAATGGCAAGTGGTAATGATAATTCCTCAGAGGTGAGCAGTCAAATCCAAGCTTGTGGCACTATGAGCAGCTCAGCTGTACAGGAGGGGAGGAAGACGAAAGGAAGAGCAATGGTGATATGGGATTCATTAATTAGGGGAACAGACAGACATTTCTATGGCCATAAACATGACTCCAGGATGGTATGTTGCCTCCCTGGTGTCAGGGTCGAGGATGTCACCAATGGGCTGCAGGACATTCTTCTGGGGAGGGTAAACAGCCAGAGGCCATGGTCCACATCAGTACCAATGACTTATGTAGGAAGGGGGATGTGGTCCTGCAGACAGTATTTAGGGAGCTGGGTAGAAAATTAGCAAGCAGGGCCTCACAAGTAGTAATCCCCAAATTACTCCCAGTGCCACGTGCAAGTGAGTGCAGAAATAAGAAGATAAGGTGAATATGTGACTAGAAAGATGGTGCAGGAACAGAGGCTTTAGATTCCTGACTGGCTC
This sequence comes from Carcharodon carcharias, assembly GCF_017639515.1. Lineage (NCBI taxonomy): Eukaryota > Metazoa > Chordata > Chondrichthyes > Lamniformes > Lamnidae > Carcharodon > Carcharodon carcharias. Next base: position 27,996,191 of record NC_054479.1, read on the forward strand.
TTGGGGGATGGCACCTATACAAGCCGAAAAGGTTGCACCCCAACAGAGCCAGGACTGTATTCCTTGTGAGGTTTTATGCTAGTGCTGTTTAGGGGGCGCTTTAAGCTAACTCAGCAGGGGCATGGGAACCAGGAGAGAATGTTAGAGAGTAATATAAAGGTGCACAAAATACTGGGAGAGACAGATAGCACTAGAATAGAGAATAGTAAGTTAATAGGCAGAATCGGAGTAAGGGAGAAAGAAATGAAGTCTATCACCATTGCTCTTCCTTTCTTCTTCCTCCCCTCCTATACAGCTGAGCTGCTCATGGTGCCACAAGCTTGGATTTGACTGCACACCTCTGAGGAATTATCATTACCCCTTGCCATTATCCAAAACAGAAAACTGATTAGCGAGTGGGATGTTACTAATGAAAGTAATCAGGCTTATACTGCATGTATGTGAATGCATTGAGTATGGTAAATAAGATTGGTGAGTTACAGGTGCAGATTGCCATGTGGAATTATAATGTTGTGGAAATAACAGAGGCCTGGCTCAAGCAAGGGCAGGACTGGTGAAATATTCCTGGGTACAAAGTGTTCAGGAAAGATATGCAGGAAGGTAAGGAGGAGAGGCGGCTGTATTGGTTAAGGAGAGCATTGCAATGCCGGAGGAAGAGGATGTCCAAGAGGGTCCCAGAAGGACAAAACAATTTGGCTAGAGCTAAGGAACAAAAAGGATGCAATTACATTGTTCAGTGTAACCTATAGGCCACCAGCTAGTGGGAAGGATGTAGAGGAACAAATCTGCAGGGAAATTACAGAGAGGTGCAAAAATTATAGAGCAATTATAATCGAGGACTTTAGTTACCCGAATATAGACTGGGATATCGGAAGTGTAAAGGGCAGAGAGGGACAAGGGTTCCTAGGGTGTGTTCAGGAGAATTTTCTACAGCTGTATGTGTCCTTTCAATCAAGGAAGGAGGCACTGCTAGACCTGGTTCTTGGAAATGAGGTGGGCCAAGTAGATCAAGTGTCAGTGGGGAAACAGTGATCATTGTATCATAAGGTATAGGATGACAGTAGAAAAGGACAATGGGCAATGCAGAATAAGAATAATTAACTAGGGGAGGGCTGACTTCAATGAGACAAGATAGACTGGAATCAAAGGTTGATGGGAAAAACTGTAGCTGAAGAATGGTCCACCTAGGATACTGAAGGAAGTGAGAGTGGAAATTGCAGGGACACTGACCATAATCTTTCAGTCTTCCCTAGACTCAAGGGAGGTGCCAGAGGACTGGAGAACTGCAGACATTACACCCTTGTTCAAAAATGGTTGTAAGGATAAGTCCAGCAATTATAGACCTGTCAGTTTAATTTTGGTGGTGGGAAGCCTCTAGAAATAATTATTCAGGATATAATTAGTCATATGGAAAAATGTGGGTTGATTAGGGAGATCCAGCATGGATTAATAAAGGGGAAATTGTGTTTAGCTAATTTGCTGGAGTTTTTTGAAGAGGTAACAGAGAGGGTTGATGAGGATAATGCTGTTGATGTGATGTATGTGGACTTTCAAAAGGCGTTCAATACAGTGCCACACAACAGACTTCTGAGAAAAGTTATAGCTCATGTAATAAAAGGAACAGTAGCAAGTGGATATAAAAGTGGCTGAAAAATAGGAAACAGGGTAATGCTCAATGGATATTTTTCATGCTGCAGGAAGGTTTGTAGTGGAGTTTCCCAGGGGTCAGTATTGGGACCCTTGCTTTTCCTGATATATATATTAATGCTCTAGATCTTGGTGTGCATGGGGACAATTTCAAAGTTTGCAAATAATACAAAACTTGGAAGCATTGCAAACCGTGAGGAGTACAATAAAGAAGTTCAAAAGGACATAGACAAGCTGTGGAGTGGGCTGATAGGTGGCAGATGAAGTTCAATGCGGAGAAGTGTGAGGTGATTCATTTTGGTAGAAGAACATGAAGAGATAATATGACATGAGGGGTACAATCCCTAAGGGTGTGCAGGAGCAGAGAGACCTGGCTGTATATGTACATGGATTATTGAAGGTGGCAGGACAGGTGGACAGAGCAATTAATAAAATATAGTATCCCAGGCTTTATTAATAGGGGCATTGAGTACAAGAGAGATTATATAAGACACTAGCTAGACCACAGCTGGAGTACTGGAGTATTGTGTACAGTTCTGAGCACCACACTTTAGGAAGGATGTGAATGCATTGGAGAGAATGCAGAAGAGGTTTACAAAAATGGTTCCAGGGATGGGAAACTTCTGTTATGAAGATAGATTAGAGAAGCTGGGACTTTTCTCCTTAGAGAGGAGAAGGCTAAAAGGAGATTTGATAGAGGTTTTCAAAACCATGAGGGGGCTGAACTGTGTAGGTAGGGAGAGACTGTTCCCACTCATAAAAGGATTAAGAACAAGAGGGCACACATTTAATGTGACCTGCAAAAGAAGCAAATGCAATGTGAGAAAAACTTTTTCAAGCAGTGAGTTGTTCGGCTCTGGATTGCACTGCCTGGAAGTGTGGTGGAGGCAGGTTCAATCGAGGCATTCAAGAGGGCAATAGATGATTATTTAAATAGAAACAATGTGCAGGGTTATAGGGAAAAGGCAAGATAATGGCACTGAGTTATAGGGCAGAATTTAGCCCTCAATGGGCGGGCGGGCCCCACCAGCTCGGCGGTGGGTGGGCAGCCGAACTCCACCGCCGAAACGGGCCCCGTCACCATTTTGAGTGGGCGGGCCAATTAAGGCCCACGCAGTGGGCTGCCCAACAGGAAGCGCTATGCGCTTCCTGTGCGGGGGGAAGGGATTCCCCATCTGTCAAAGTGCGCACATCTCCCTGAGACTAAGTGCTGTCTCAGGGATAGCGCTGAAAGTTTAATAAACCTAAAAAATAGCAAAATAAAAAAATTATTAACATGTTCCCCTCATGTGACAATGTCACATGAGATGGGACATGTTAATCAATATTACATAAAGTTTATTAAAGTTTTTAAAAAGCCCGCTGGGGCTCCTGGCCTACCCGCTATCCTTAAGGTTGGATGGGCAGATCCTTTAATTGGATTAATTATCCTGTCAATGGCCTCAATTGGCCATTGACAGGTTGGCCGACGGACAGCTGATTTTGCTGTCCGCCCACCTTCCTGAATATTTAAATGGGACGGGATGACATCGGGGTTTCCTCCCAACATCATCCCGCATCATTTTCGCATCGGTGAGCGGGCCCCACCCCCAAATCGCCGACGAAAAAATCCTGGCCATAATGTTCATTTGGAGAGCCAGTGCAGACACAATGGGCTGAATGGCTTCCTTCTTCATTGTAACATTTCTGTGATCCTGTGATAAGTGTATTCATCTGTGTGCAATTTTGGTCCCCTTATTTAAGGAAGGATGTAAATGCCAGCAGTTCAGAGGAGGTTTACTAGATCAATACCTGGAATGAGCAGGTTGCCTTATGAGGAAAGGTCGAACAGACTGGGCTTGTTTCTACTGGAGTTTAGAAGAGTGAGGGGTGATTTTATTGAAGTATATAAGATCCAGAATGGTCTTGACAAGTTGGACGTGGAAAGGATATTTCCTCTTGTGGGTGAGTTCAGAACTAGGAGGCACTGTTTTAAAATTAGGGGTCGCCCTTTTAGGACAGAGATGAGCAGAAACTTTTTCTCAAGGGAATTAAATGTTATCAGGGGTAGATGGGAATGTGGAATTCAAAACACAAACAAATCAGCCATGATCTTATTGAATGGCTTGAGGGGTCGAATGGCCTACTCCTGTTCCTATTTCTTATGTTCTTATGTTCTTATCATGGGGTCAATATTGGTTGCCTGGTGAAAATGCTTCAATGCAACTTAGTGTCAAGAGTGCACACTAATTGCCTGGAAATTGCTACTGGTAATAATCATGGAGAAAAGCTTAAGTTGCCTTACAGCATTTCTCACTATGTTAGCAGAGTAGTTCACCCATTTACATAAATAGATTAACACCAGGTTTCAAAAATACAGTCAATAATATCCCTGTCATATTTCAGGATCTTTGACTTTTTTTTAATTTCATGGGATGTGGGGCCCCCTGGCAAGGCCAGCATTTGTTGCCCATCCCTAACTGCCCCTGAACTGAGTAGTTTGCTAGGCCATCTCAGGGGGCAGCTAAGAGTCTGCCATGTGGATCTGGAGTCACATGTAGGCCAGTTAAGAATGACAGATTCCCTTTCCTAAAGAGCATTAATCAACCAGATAAGTTTTTACAACAATTGTTTCATGGTCACCATAACTAATACTAGCTTTATATCCAGATTTATTAATTGAATTTAAATCCCATCACTTCCGAGAGGTGAAGGTGTGGTAGAATTGTTGCTGGGCTACCAATCTAGAGACCCAGGGTAATGTTCTGGGGACCTGGGTTCAAATCCTACCAGATGGTGGAATTTGAATTCAATAAAAACCTGGAATTAAAAGTCATAATGATGACCATGAAATCATTATTGATTGTTGTAAAAACCCATCTGGTTCACTGATGTCCTTTAGAGAAGGAAATCTGCTAACCCTGTCCGGCCTACATGTCACTCCAGACCCACTCCAATGTGATTGGCTTTTAAATGCCCTCTGAACAAGGGCAATTAGGGATGGGCAATAAATGGGCCAGCAATGCCCACATCCCATGAATGAATTTTAAAAAAGAATTATGAATTTAAAAGTTACCATAGTGGGACTTAAACGCATATCCCCAGAGTATTAGCCAGGGCCTCTGGTTTACTAGTCCAGTGTTATTACCATTACACCACTATCTCCATATTCATTTAGCTATGAACGTATATATGTCCAAGTGTTACAACTGGGATAAATGAAGCTCATAAAGAATCTTCATGTGTCTTCTTCTTCTTCTTAGGCAGTCCCTTGGGACTGAGGATGACTTTCTTTCACTTCGGGGTTGTGGGTCCCAAGGTGCCTAAAAAGTCCAATGGTGGATCTGCACACTCTGCCACTGGTGGGGCAGGTCATGTTTAATGGGGTGGGTGAGTGGGATGCTTGGATTTTGGTACGTTCTTCCCGTTGTTTGTGCTTGGCCTCCATCTGGGCCTGTCAGAGACGTTCGAAGTGGTTGGCATCTTTGTGGATGCTTCTTCTCCAGTTTGGGTGGTCTCGAACAAGAGATTCCCACATTCAGTGGGGATGTTGCAGTTTTTTCAGGGAGTCTTTGAGGGTGTCCCTGAAATGTTTCCTCTGCCCTCCTGGTAACTGCTTGCTGTGACGAAGCTTGGAGTAAAGAGCTTGTTTTCAGAGTCTTGTGTCAGGCATGCGGACGGTGTGACCCATCCAATGTAGCTGATTAGCCATAACCAGTGTCTCGATACTGGGAATGTTGGCCTAAGAAAGGACAATGATATTGGAGCGTCTATCCTGCCATTGAATTTGCAGGACTTTGTGGAGGCATCAATGGTGATATTTCTCCAGGTATTTAAGGTGTCTGCTGAATGTTGTCCATGTCTCTGATGCACACAGGAGGGCGGGTAGCACTGCAGCCCTGTAGACCAGGAGCTTGGTGCCAGGTTTGAGGTCTTTCTCATCAAACACTCTTTTCCTCAGGCAGCCAAAAGCTGCGCTAGCACACCAGAAGCAATGTTGAGTTTCATCATCAATATCTGCCCTTGCTGAGAGGAGGTCTCCAAGATATTAGAAATAATTCACATTGTCCAATGATTCGCTGTGGATCTTGATAGTCAGGGGGCAGTGTTGCACAGTGGGAGCAGACTGAAAGAGGGCCTTGGTCTTCTGGAATTTTAGCCTAATACCCATTCTTTCATACCGCTCCGTGACTGTGTCGACATTAGTTTGGAACTCAGGTTCTGAGTGTGCGCATATGCAAGTGTTATTAGAGTACTGCAGCTCGATGACAGAGGTTGTGGTGATCTTGGTTCTGGACCGGAGGCAGTGCAGGTTGAATAGTTTCCCTCCTATAGAAGCTTGACTCTGGAGGGGACCTTCTTGGAGATGGGGTTGAGTGTTGAGGCGAGGAAGATGGAAAAAAAAGTTGGATTGATGACACAGCCTTACTTGACCCTAGTTTGCATTTGTATTGGGCCTGTGGCAGATCCGTTGGAAAGCGTCACAGCTTGCATGTCGTCATGCAGCAGGCGGAGGATGATGACGACTTTCTGGAGGCAACCGAATTTGAGGAGGACGCTCCACAGTCCCTATCCCGATTAAAAAGTCGAAGGCCTTTAAAGAGGGCCACGAGTAGAGGTGGAAGTTTTAAGTTACGAACACTGTCCAGGTTAATAAAGAGTTACAGAATTATAGAAATTTACAGCACAGAGGAAAACATTTGTACCTGTGCTGCCTCTTTGAAAGGGCCATGCTGAGTCATGCTTAGTCCCACATCACTGCTATCGTCCATAACTCCATAAGTTCCTCATCCTCAAGTACCTGTCCAATCCTTTTTAAAATTATTTAAAATCAGCTTCCACCACCTTTTTAGATAGAGCATTCCAGGTCACAACAACTGTTTGAATGAAAATATTTCTCCTTATCTTCCCCCTAAAGCTTTTGCCAATAATTTTTAATCTGTGGCCATTCTGATTATTCACCCACTCACCAGAGGAAATATTTTTTTCGCTATCAATACCTCTCATCATTTTGGAAACCTCGATTATGTCACCTCTCAACTGTCTCAATTACAAGGAGAACAGTCAATTATTCTTTTTTGTATAGCTAAAATTGCATAAAAGTCTGCTTTAAATTGAGGGTATGGCAATGTCTAAACTTGATTTTTAATAAACCTGATTTGTCACATTGTCCAGTAGATTGCTTAGTTACTTGGTAAACCAAGACTAGGAGAATACCAGAGGACTCATGTCAATTCAGTGAGATATTACAGTAATAAGAGTTTATGTTCAACTATATTACCGGATATTATGCATATAAAGATACTCAAGTTCTTGAGGAGTGAATTTTGGCATCATTGACGCTAAGCTCAAGAAAAATAGCTGTGTAAAGCAAAAACTATATGGATTCTCTTTCAACTATATAAATTGCTTTAATGTCCAACAATCTATAAATAAACTCCGTAGGCGTGAGTTTTTCATTAAAAAATCCTTTTTTGGCCTCTGTGCATTATACAATCTTCAGCCTTATCACCAATTTGCAGGCATCTTTGATGGAGCAGAACTAAGTTCACTGTGCATTCAAATTGCTGGCAGATTCCTTGCATTGCTGAACTTTGCATTGTTAAACTGTTGCCTTCCTGACACAAGATTTCTAGGCCTGGATGCCATCCACAGTCTTCATTTAATAAAACCAAGACAAATAATTAACTTTAACATATTTACAAAGGAAGAGTCTTTACAAAGGAAGAATTTGTTACCCAGGCCGAGGTGAATGAGTAGGTAACTGGTACACTAGAAGAACTTACAATCGAGAGGAAGGATGTGTTGGAAAGGCTATCTTTGCTTAAAATAGATAAGGTACCAGGATCGGATGAGATGCATCTAAGGGTACTGGCAGAAGTGAGAGCGGAAATTACAGAGGCACTGGGTCGGGCCCGACTCGTCCAGAAGGCAGAAAATTCTGCCCCATAGATCTGTAGCCTTGATTATTATTAAATAGTTATTCAAATATGCCATGATTTAAAAGAGACACAATAGCATGCAGGTAACATTGAGCCACAGACTCAGTAATGATGGTTCCATGGAGTAGAAGAGCAGTGGTGATTTCCCTGCCAGGCCAAATCTGCCAAGATCTGAATCAAGGCCCAGAAGATGCACACCAAAGCAAGTTCAAAAAAATTTATTTTGTTTTCCTTGTGGGGCTTGAAGGGCAGGAATGCTCCTCCTACCCTCACGTGGACTTTCCTTTTCCCTGGGCTTCCCCCACCCTCCACATCCCCCAATTGCAATCCTGTTCAGGGCCCAACCCCCACCACACTCCTAATACTGGGGGTCTTTCCTGCGGGTGCCCAACTTGCAACCTCCATTTTTCTGTTTCTACTGGATTCGGGCGGAACCAGTGCCTAGATATACAAATGAGGCCTGGGAGTTAAAATCTCTCCAGGCCTCAACTGGCGAGTTTGGTGCTCACTCAGGCCTTTCATATGGTCCAACTCTGCTCCACAATGAAAGTGGAGCCAGTATATTTAATTGTACCAGAAAAATGTGACAGGCAAGCATGAAGGAAATAGTTTGAGAGCAGACATGTTAAAGGCAGTAAATGTTACACATGCTAAACACAAGACTTTTAGTATATAATAAAGTGGTAACAGTGATTTGTCTCAACTTATCCTTTAACATCTTCAACTAACCAACCATGACTTCCATACCCAAGTTGTTAAATGGAAATGCAAACAAAGTTCTGATGTTAGTGTTTGTCAACCATCATGTGTTCCCATTGAAGAGTTATTGTCAAGCACTTTTTCAATTTATTACTCATATTGCTCAAGTGAGATTAATAAACAGTGTAACAGCAATTTTAGTTTTCAAATTGAAGATTGCTATGACAAAACAAAAGAAAAGATCAGCCATTCATTATCAACAATCTGCCTGTCTCACCAAAGTAAATTAAAAAAAAATATTAAATTCACATTTGACTCTAATTTAATCAACAGGTGACTCTCCCACTCTGGGCAGATGCTGTCAAATTCAAATAACCTATTTAACATGAATTACTTTCAGAAATGTCTTGCCAATCAAAATGTTTATTGAGCCTCGGTGAAATTTCTTTTTCAATTGTACAACTAATGATGTGGCTTAACGCTGAAGTACAATACTGCAGACGCTTGATATCTGAAATAAAAACAGAAAATTATGTTTTCCCAATTCTGATGGAAGGTCACAACCCTAAAGTGTTGGGCAGGGTTTAGGGTTCTGGGTCGGGATCCTGATGTTGGGGTCAAGCGGGGGTCCAAACCCTGCACCTTGTGGGGAACAGTCAACCAGCAGTAATTTTTCCTGCATTGGTCAATTTGGCCAGGGAGCATACTCACCATCCGCTTAAGGATGATGGGCGGGCTCCCAAAGCTGGAGAGCCAATAGGAGCCCCTCCAGCTGGCAGGAACTGCAGCCTGCCTTTTCAGGTTAGATAGAGAGATGGCACCTCCTCAGCAACTTTTAAAACTTCTCAGTTAAAAAATGGCCATAGCTGCCAGGCCACCACACTGGTCCCCTCCACAGGACAGCCTGCAGCCACAGCTGTGGCCAGATAGGCAGACAGGGCCTCAAAGCCTGCCTGGAGTTCTGCCGTCCCCACAATGTCCCCCATCTGCCATCATGAGGCAGCCTCCATGCAGCTGGCCTGGTTCCTGAAGCCATGGGGAGGGGGCCCACAGACCAACTGGAAAATTCCAGCCCTAAGCTCTGGAACTCCCGCTCAAAATGTCTCTGCCTCTCTACTTGATTCTCCTCCTTTAAGATGGTCCTTAAAGCCTTCCCTTTTGGTCAAGCTTTTGTTCACTTGTCCTATTGACTTCTTATGTGACTCTGTGGCAAAATTTGTTTGGTCGCACTCCTATGGAGTACCATGGGTGTTTTGCCAAACAAATGCAACTTGTTGTTGGTGTTGTGCCAGTAAATACACTGTTCTGGTGGTGGCATTAGGATGCCAACACTGTATACATACACACACACACACACACACACACACACACACACACACACACTCACATCACAACCAGTCTGTGCTTGTGCTCCAAGAAATTGGGAGAGCAACTCAGTGATGTTGTTCTCTCAGGACCTCAGCTATAGTTAAAAAACACAGGATAGGATAAAGACTGCAGTCCAAGTATATGGTGACACTGGGCAACTACATTAGTCGTCTATGGGTTACTTGGATGCAACACATTATCCCCCCGCAGATACACAAAGGCATTGGGTCAGATATATTTGCACCTTCTGGAGCCATGAAGTGTAGCAGATTAGCAACCCATTGGTACACAGTGGGACCAGGTGCAAAACATTGGGACTCCCTGAGTACATGGTATCTTGGGGTCACACTCTCAGCCTATTTTGCTGTGAAGCTCTTTCCAGTTCCAAGGATTTTTTTCCAGCACCGCCTGTGAGCTGTGTGTGTGATTCTTAAGTACAGTGAGAGGCCGCAGAGGAAATTCTCCAGAGTCTGCCAAACTGCTGATCCTCTGCAGCTGGAACATTAGGTACCACATTAAATGGATCGTTTTTACACTATTCCTCACGCTGTTTGTAAGCTGGGTAAAGTGCCATGTTAATGCTACCATCTCTAGTTCTGCCAGCAGCACGCTAGGAATATACCTGCTGAATTAGCTAAGCCTGACAACCAGGAAGACATATATTTTGTTTTAATTGGTTCTTCCCAGCCACTAGTTTTAATATATCATGCAAATCAGAGTTGTGGTCAGCAGCATGAGACCCCCACGTCAGTAACCAGTGACACCAGCACTAAAAAGTTGTGTGTTAAATTTGACCTTGCTGCCCCCAGGATATGAAGGGAAAGAAATTCAGGTAGGGTTCTTACTTCTGATTGCCATTGTGAGTTCTTTTTAAAATGTACACGTTCATGGACATCACATGAAGACAGGGTTGACACAACTATGGTGCATTCCACAATTAAATAGCAGCAGACAGATATATCCTTCCATCTCACTCGGGCTGCCATAGAAAACCTCATTGTGCATAAGCGTGAGGGGGACTGCAGTCTAATGCAGTTTTCCGTACTCCAGAGTCCATCAGCTAAAGGAAGGGATGCCTAAATCTGTCAAATCAGGTTATTTTGAGAAGGGGGGAGGTGGAAGAAAACATTCATGCAGTTTATAGCTCAACAGCCCCACCAAGTGCCCTTTGGATAATTCTTCTTCCATGGGAACATTTTCCATTATTCATATAGCAATTGAAAGGTTTTCCCTGGAAGGCTGGAAGCCTTGTAGCATGTCATGAAAATATAATAATTTTCATAATATTATTGTGATTTATTGTAAAGGTAGGTTAATAGTGGTTTTGGTTTAGTTTCTGTGCATAGGTATGTGTGGGGGTTTTAACTGAATTACAGACAGCTAGTCTGAGTGCTTTGATGTATCAGAAGGAAAGCTAGGTTTGAAATGCTAAATACATAAACATGGTTGAAGTTTTAGAATGTGGGTTGTGAAGAACATTTGCATTTTTAGATAAACTAGACTTGTGAATTTCAAAGAGATGCTTAGCTGACAGAGGCCAAGCCAAACAGTGTGTTTATTTTTCCCAAAGGTTACGGATAATATGAGTGCTATGAAAGATTTATATTATGGTAAAAGTAAAGTTGCAAAGACATATCGGGACAATGGGGTTTACATTAAAAAGGGAGAAACTTGTATAAAGGAGATGAGCTTGTGTGCAGGAAGAAGGAATTCTAAGATCTAACAAATGTGAAAAGCCTCCACCCTTTATGTGCCAAGTTACTGTCTCCAGAAATCAAAGCTAAGAGAATTCATCTTAAATATGACTGTGCAGGGTATTGTGTGCTTTGCCTGGGTCTGTTGAAATCTATCTTGTTTTACTGTTGCCTTAACAGAGGTGTAACTGGGAGTTAGATTAATTAGGGGAGCTAAGAGTTATCATAGTAGTAATTTGTAGACCTATGCATGTGCTTAAAATCATTTCTTTTATTAATAAATGTTTAATTTAGTTTTGTAAAAAAAAAAACCTCTAAGTAAACCTCGGTAGACTTATTACTAATGAATTCAAGGCACGCATCTCAAAATAAAAATACAAATTGCAGAAACAGTTGTGGCAGCTGTTTCAAGTTTCCCTTTGGAATTTGAGCAGCTCAGCATTTACCATCCACTGTGCCATAACGTAGCAAGAGGAAAGTAGCAGGATAGCTGCAAATTTGACCGTAAGCTGACAATTTTTTTGTTTAACTATAGGAAACATGGAGATGAACATCTATTGCTCCCAAACCTACATTTCCCCAGTACGGTCAAAAACAAACTGTATGGCGACTGTAAAAATTTGGCCTACACAGGTACCGGACCCCATATCCAGGAAGCTCGGGACTGGACATGTGCCAGATTTGGAGATTTTACAGATCTTAGGTCTTTAGGCCTAGCACGTTCTTATAAAATAAAGTTTGAAAAATAAAGAATAAAAAGGTTTTATTCAACTTGCTACCCCGGGCACCAGCTTCAAATGTAGCTAGTTTTTGGGTCCTTGCGGATTTTGAGATGCCGTATAAAGGGTCCATTATCTATATCTGTACTACCTGAACCAGATTTTTAAATGTAACATATTTCTGTGTTGTTTAATTCAGCATCATGTCTCAATAAGATAACAGACAAAATATAAACTGATTACTAGGTTTAATTAGCAACAGAATCCCAGAACTGTTACAGTGCAGAAGGAGGCAATTTCATCCATCATGTCTATACCTGCTCCACGAATAAGCATTTCACTTAGTTCCATCCTCCTGCCTCCTCCATGTAACTCTGCACATCGTTCCTTTTCAAATAACATTCTAATTCCCTTTTGAATGCCTCGATTGAATTTGCCTCCATCATGCTGTCAGGCAGTGCATTCCAGACCTTAACCATTGGCTGTGCGAAAAAGTTTTTCTCATATCACTTTTGCGTCTTTTGCAAATTACTCTAAATCAGTGCCCTTTCATTCTCGATCCGTTCACGAGTGGGAACAGTTTCCCCCTATCTACTCCAGAACCTCATGATTTTGGATAGGTGAGTTGCTCTTGCAGAGAGTTGACTCGGACACAATGGGTCAAAAGGCTTCCTTTTGAGCAGTAACCATTCTATGATTCTCTTCTATGAATCATGTGAAATCTCAAGCATTCCAAGTTCGTGTGATGAAATGGGCACACTTTGTTACCCAAAGGATGTGATGCTACCACCTTATACTTACACAGTGAGCAGCTTAGCTACAACAAAAATTTGTAAGCCTTGCGCTGTCACATCAAAGCAGAACCATTTCAATCAGGGCAGTGGCTTTGACTGACAGCTCAGTGGACAGAACCAACACCCAAATTTAAGGCTGACAATCTCTCTTTCTCTCAGCCACAGTAAGTGAACTGTGTCACAAATAAAAGATCATGAATTCCTAATCGGCAAATAGAAATTTTTTTAATACAGTTGGATCACTGAAAAAAGCAGATTGGACCTAGTTTTTAACACATCTTCCAAAGGATAATACACCTTACAACATTGTCAGCTATAGGTAAAAGCAAAATACTGCGGAAGCTGGAAATCTAGAACAAAAACAAAAACACCTGGAAAAACTCAGCAGGTCTGACAGCATCTGCAGAGAGGAACACAGTTAACGTTTCGAGTCTGAATGACTCTTCAACAGAACTAAGGAAAAATAGAAAAGAGGTGAAATATAAGCTGGTTTAAGGGGGTGGGGGGATGGGACAGGTAGACATGGATAGAGGGCCAGTGATAGGTGGAAATAGCCAAAAGATGTCATAGACAAAAGGACAAAGAGGTATTGAAGATGGGGGAGTTGCACTGCTGGTTAAGGAGAATATCACAGCTGTACGACAGGAGGACACCTCGGAGGGCTCATGCAGTGAGGCAATATGGGTAGAGCTCCGGAATAGGAAGGGCGCAGTCAAAATTATGACGGTTTACTGTAGGCCTCCCAAGTTCCAGTAGGAGATCGAGGAACAGTTATGTAGGCAGATTTTGGAAAGATGTAAAAGCAATAGGGTTGTTGTGGTGGGTGGTTTTAACTTTCCCTATATTGATTGGGAATCACTTAGTGCTAGGCAGTTGGATGGTGCAGAATTTGTAATGTGCATCCAGGAGGGCTTCCTGAGACAATATGTAAATAGTCCAACTAGGGAAGGAGCAATACTGGATCTGGTATTAAGGAATGAACCCGCGCAGCTGGTCGAAGTTTCAGTAGGGGAGCATTTTGGGAAAAGTGACCATAATTCAGTAAGTTTCAAGTGGTGGATAAGGATAACAGGAGTCCTCGGGTTAAGGTGCTTAATTGGGGGAAGGCTAATTATAACAATATTAGGCAGGAACTGAGGAATCTAGACTGGAGGCGGATGTTTGAGGGCAAATCAACAACTGACATGTGGGGGGCTTTCAAACATCAGTTGATAAGAATTCAGGACCGGCATGTTCCTGCTAGGATGAAGGATAAGTATGGCAAGTTTCAGGAACCTTGGATAACGAAGGATATTGTGAGATTAGTCAAAAAGAAAAGGGGAGCATTCGTAAGGGCTAGAAGGCTGGGAACAGATGAAGCCCATGGAGAATATAAAGAAAGTAGGAAGGAACTTAAGCAAGAAGTCAGGAGGGCTAAAAGGGGTCATGAAAAGTCATTGGCAACCAGGATTAAGGAAAATCTCAAGGCATTTTATACATATGAATAAAGCAAGAGGGTAGCCAGGGAAAGGGTAGGCCCACTCAGGGACAGAGGTGGGAATCTGTGTGTGGAGTCAGAAGAAATGGGAGAGATACTAAATGAGTACTTCTCATCAGTATTCACCAAAGAGAAGGACTTAGCGGTCGATTTGTCTAGGGAAGAGTGTGTAGATAGCCTGGGTCATGTTGAGATCAAAAAAGAGGTGTTAGGCGTCTTGAAGAATACTAAGGTGGTTAAGTCCCCAGGGCCAGATGGGATCTACCCCAGAGTACTGAGGGAGGCAAGGGAGGAGATTGCTGGGGCCTTGACAGAAATCTTTGTATCCTCACTGGCTACAGGTGAGGTTCCAGAGGACTGGAGAATGGCCAATGTTGTTCCATTGTTTAAGAAGGGTTGCAGGGATAATCCAGGAAATTACAGGCCGGTGAGCCTTACGTCAGTGGTAGGGAAATTATTGGAGAAGATTCTTCGTGACAGGATTTACTACCATTTGGAAGCAAATGGGTGTATTAGTGAGAGGCAGCATGGGTTTGTGAAGGGGAGGTCGTGTCTCACTAACTTGATCAAGTTTTTCGAGGAAGTGACAAAGATGATCGACGATGGAAGGGCAGTGGATGTTATCTACATGGATTTCAGTAAGGCCTTTGACCAGGTCCCTCATGGCAGACAGGTACAGAAGGTAAAGTCGCACGAGATCAGAGGTGAGATGGCAAGATGGATACAGAATTGGCCTAGTCATAGAAGACAGAGGTAGCAGTGGAAGAGTGCTTTTCTGAATGGAGAGCTATGACTAGTGGAGTTCCGCAGGGATCAGTGCTGGGACCTTTGCTGTTTGTATTATACATAAATGATTTGGAGGAAAAAGTAACTGGGCTGATTAGTAAGTTTGCAGATGACACTAAGGTTGGAGGAGTTGCAGATAGTGAAGCGGATTGTCAAAGGATATAACGGAATATAGATCGATTGGAGACTTGGGCAGAGAAATGGCAGATGGAGTTTAATCCAGACAAATGTGAGGTAATGCATTTTGGAAGGTCTAATATGGGTAGGAATTATACAGTAAATGGCGAAACTCTTAAGTGCATCGACGGGCAGAGGGAACTGGGTGTACAGGTCCACAGGTCACTGAAAGTGGCAATGCAGGTGGATAAGGTAGTCAGGAAGACATATGGCATGCTTACCTTCATCGGCAGGGGTATTGAGTATAAAAGCTGGGAAGTCATGCTGCAGCTGTATAGAACCTTGGTTAGGCCAAACTTGGAATATTGCGTGCAATTCTGGTCGCCACATTACCAGAAGGATATGGAGGCATTGGAGAGGGTGCAGAGGAGGTTTACCAGGATGCTGCCTGTTCTGGAGATTATTAGCTATGAGGAGAGGTTGGAGAAACTCGGATTGTTCTCACTAGAGCGACGAAGATTGAGGGGTGACTTGATAGAAGTTTACAAAATTATGAGTGGCAGGGACAGAGTAGATAGTCAGAAGCTTTTTCCCAGGGTGGAAGAGTCAATTACTAGGGGACATGGATTTAAGGTGAGAGGAGAAAACTTTAGAGGAGATGTGCGGGGCAAGTTTTTTACACAGAGGGTAGTGAGTGTCTGGAATTTGCTGCCAGAGGAGGTGGTGGAACCAGGTAGGATAGTGGTGGTTAAGAGGCAGCTTGACAAATACATGGATAGGATGGGAATAGAGGGATACGGACCCCGGAAGTGCAAAATGTTTTAGTTTGACAGGCAATATGATCGGCGCAGGCTTGGAGGGCCGAAAGGCCTGTTCCTGTGCTGTAGTTTTCTTTGTTCTTTGTTCTTTTTGTTCATCAGAACAAAGGAAAAATAGAAAAGAGGTGAAATATAAGCTGGTTTACGGGGGTGGTGGGACAGGTAGAGGGCCAATGATAGGTGGAGTCTGGGTCACCCAGACCTCCCTGTCGCTTGCCATTTCAACACAGCACCCTGCTCTCATGCTCACATGTCTGTCCTTGGCCTGCTGCAATGTTCCAGTGAAGCTCAATACAAACTGGAGGAACAGCACCTCCTCTTCTGACTAGGTACTTTACAGCCTTCTGGACTGAATATTGAGTTCAACAACTTTAGATCATGAACCCTCTCCTCCATCCCCACCCCCTTTCCAATCCCCCTATTTCCAATAATTTATATATATTTTTTCTTTTCCCACCTATTTCCGTTATTTTTAAATGTATTTCCATCCATTGTTTTATCTCTACCTTTTAGCCTATTTCAATCCCTCCCACCCCACCCCCACTTGAGCTATCTGTCCCTTGCTCATCCTGCTTTCTACCCTTAATGTCCCTATTAGCACATTCCTTAGATAATATCACCACTGTCAACACCCCTTTGTCCTTTCATCTATGACATTTTTTGGCAATCTCCACCTATCATTGGCCCTCTATTCAGCTCTATCTGTCCCACCACCCCCTCCCTTAAACTAGCTTATATTTCACCTCTTTTCTATTTTTCCTTAGTTCTGATGAAGAGTCATTCAGACTCGAAATGTTAACTGTGTTCCTTTCTGCAGATGCTGTCAGACCTACCGAGTTTTTCCAGGTATTTTTGTTTTTGTCAGCTATAGGCTCAGGTCATTCTTTCATGGTGCATTGTCTTCGCTAGCTGAGCCAGCATTAATTGCCCATCCCTAATAGAGTGAATGTTTGTAGGAGTGCCAATCAAGCGGGCTGCTTTTTTCTGGATTGTGTCGAGCTTCCTGTGTGTTGTTGGAGCTGTACTCATCCAGGCAAATAGACTGTAATCTATCACACTCCTAACTTGTGCCTTGTAGATCTTGAACAGGCTTTGGAGAATCAGGAGGTAAATTACTCTCTGCAGTATTCACAGCCTCTGGCCTGCTCTTGTAGCCATAGTATTTATATGGCTGGTCCGGTTCAACTTCTGGTCAATGGTAACCCCCAGAATGTTGATAGTGAGGAATTCAGTGTAATGCCATTGAATGTCAAGGGGAGATGGTTGGATTCTCCCTTATTAGAGAGGGCCATTGCCTGGCACTTGTGTAGCGCAAATGTTACTTGCCACTTATCAGCCCAAGCCTGAATCTTATCCATTTTATGCATATGGGCACAAACCGCTTCAGTATCTGAGGAGTCATGAATGGTGCTGAACATTGTTCGATCATCGGCAAACATCCCCACTTCTGACCTTATGATGGAGGGAAGGTCACTGATGAAACAGCTGAAGATGGTTGGCCCTAGGACACTACCCTGAGGAACTCCTGTAGTGATGTCCTGGGACTTAGATGATTGACCTCCAACAGCCACAACCATCTTCCTTTGTGTGAAGTATGACTCCAACCAGTGGAGAGTTTAATGGAAGAGTAACCTGGATAAGTGCAGCCACTACAGCACTCAAGAAGGTCGACACTAAAACAGAGAAGTTCACTTGGTCACTGCTTCTTTCATCGAACACAATATCCATCTGCTTCCCCATGAATGCATTCTACAGGATGCACTGCAGAAACTGGAGCTGCAATGGAACAGAATGTCCTTCCTTTCATTTTCTGTGGGAATAAGAAGAAGAACTGGCAACATCAGGCATCAGGAATAAAACACAAAATGCTGAAATGATCAACAATTTAGTCAGAATCCATGGCTAATGCTTCCCCTGACCAGAACTGGATTGGGTGAAGATCCACAATGGAGAGCATGATCCTCAAGGAAAGGCTATTCAGCTGAAACCTTTCTTTAGGTTCTTCTAAGGTTCAGCCACTTTGAAGATAAAATCATGACTTTGAAATCTACCCTGTACAGTTTATGCCAAACTCTAGGTAACAGACCAGATTTATTTGCATAGCAGTCTACAAAGATCTTTTAAGCTTCCACAAGTTAAATAGGACAATTCTATGCTCCATGGAGGACTCACTCCACAGTGGATGCATGAAATGATTCATCGGTATGATATTGAACAGATTATCCTAACAAGAACAGGCAGAAAAGTACCTTAAAATGGTGCAATACAGAAGTTAGGATGTTCATCTCAACTATGATTCCTGCTCCCAACAGTTAGGCCTATACTGCACTCTATCCAGAGAAGATCCAAAAGGGAGTTTGGGGAAGAGGAGGGGAGAATGAGCCTGAAAGAATCACTTCTTGTCTGGGTGAAACTGACCAAATGTGATCTAAGGAGCATATACAGGTTAGGCTTTTACGGGCGTTGCTTTTATATACAGGTCATGTTAGTGCTGTTTAATTAAAGCTGTGTCTATGACTAATAGCTGACTGTGTTCTCATTATTTATCATACTCCATTGTTTTGATGTTTCCTTGGCCCTATTCGCATTAGCTGAATGAAAGTTTTTTTTTAATTGGTAGGTCCATTATATCAACCTTGTAGTTCTTGTCCCCTATTTCTTTCTTTTCGCTTGCTCCTTTATTTCTGGTATTTTCAGATCCTAACAGCAACATGAATGAAGTGAAAGTTGTAGTCGGCACATCTTAACTGAGTGAAAGAACTGGGTAAGGCTTCAGTGTGATGCATGAAGATCACAGCTGCCCTCCTGAGTGCAGATGATTTTTTTTTAAATTAGAAACTGACTTAAAACAGAACCAACAGATGAGCTTAAGCTAATGAGTTGAATTATCTATGGAATCTGCAGAGGACCAACTCCAACAAGGAATGCTATCAGGAGCAAAGCAGGTACCTGCAGACAACACTTTGTGTTCCTCAGTTCTTGATTGCTTTAACAAATCAAACACTTACATGCACATTGTACGTCAATATTTAATTTTCTATATATTTGTGGATGGATCTGATTATTTAGTTTCAATATTTATTGGTAATTGCAGCTAGATTAACTAATTATTTTATTCCAAATTGTCATTTAAAATCTATTTCCATAGAAATTGATTTCCATTTGCCTATTTAATTATTAAAACCTGCAATTTACTCTTGCTCCATCACCTTGTTTGGCAACTCATGCATTTTGACTCTAGTTAATCAACATCACAATTAAAACTCATAATAAAACATAGCAGGTTAAATAGGAGAAGTGTGTAAAATACCAGCAGATCTCCCATTATGTTGCTCATTGTGTTGTTGGGCAATACCCTGATTTATGCTTTGTAAAGTGCAATATATTAACAAGCCCACTGATTTATGAAATAAAATTGTGCTTTATTGGGAAGCATGTTAGCAATGGCTGCCATATTGTCAGGTTCAAATGAGAATTATGTCTATCTTTTCATGGAAATTATAAATTAGTAACTTTACTATTAGGTTTGCTTACCTGAACACTCAATTTGATGCCTTGTCTTATTTTTTTAAAGTAGGGGAGTGCAGGGTCCACAGCATGCTGGGAGGAGAGAGACATATAAAAGAATCAGGGGTAGAGGTATTATGGGGTGGGGTGGTATTGTGAGAATTAATTTTTTTTTAATATTTTGGGGAATATTGTGTTATTCTGTGAAGAAGGCTGTGTGTGTATGTGTGTGTGAATAATTGATTTAAGCTGGGGAGGAGTTACTAGAAGTCAGGCTTTCTGGAATTTTTAAGACATGAAAAGACAGAGGTGTTAAGTTTGAGGTACAAGTGAATAGGTAGGATCTAATATTTGCATTTTTAGATAAGTTGAGAGTTTGTAGGAATATCAAAGGGAAGTCAAAGGTAACAAGAAACATGTTCGCATCTTGCAGTAGTTCTATAGGTATACAGAAGAGGGTATTATACATTTTATTGACCCAAAAGCAGAGACAAAATAGAAACATGAAAGATTTTATATTTGGAAAGATTTGAGTTTCAAAGAGGTGTGAGAACAATGGAACTTGAGATGAAAGGAGGGCAAAGCTATTTTAGAGTTACCTTTGAGAACTTAGGGTAGTTGATAGCTCTCGGCTGTGAGCTGTTAACTGTAGCTGTGGGCTATTAGCTATGTGAGGAAGATCTCCTGGAAACAGCACTAGGCTTGGAGAAGATGCAGTTTGAATCAGCCACCCAGTCAAGCCAGAAAAGTCTTGGTCTGCAACAAGGAGTCTTGTCCTGAAGTTTTGGATTTCCACAGCAGAGTGGGAGAGAGTTTAAGAGGCAATGTGGTATGCCTCTATTAAAGCTACAGCAGTTTGCCTTGGGTAATATTACTGGATTTTTAGTTAAACATCAATAAGGGAGTGTTCCTTGGAAGATGTTTACTTGTGGGTCTGACTAAGTAAAGAGTCTTTTTGGTGGAATGTTTTGTAAGACTAATTTTAATTGTGTATCTGTTATCTTGCGTGCTTAAGTTTTATTTTATTCTTGTTAATAAAATTTTTACATTTAATTTGTAAAATCCCAGAAGTGTTACTGGTCTTCTTGCTTCTGAGATCAGTATGTTTTCTTCTAGTTTTCAGAATACAAAAAAAGGTATGGCCTGTAAATCAAGTTTCCCTCTGGGCTTTGGTTTGTGCGGCAATTAACATCAGCTGTGGTCATAACAGTATCGGGAGGATGGACCTTTGAATTTGCATACAAGTGGATGGCCATGCAATACACACTTGGCAGAAGATTTAAAGGTCTAGGACAGGTAGGGCAAGAGGTAAAATTCACTAAGCACATAACCCTGTAAAGAGGCACATGTTACATCTGGTTATATTTCATTTCAACTGTGTCTTTTGGTGATGCAGAATAAATTATCTTCAAATTAAAGAATAGTCATCTCTGGTAGCTGATTTAATTCAGTAATAAGGTTGGCAGAAGTGTATTAGGACTGCATAGTGTACATGTGGATCAGTGCGTTAGGTGGATCAAAGGCTTAGGTAATACCCTTGTGCATAACTCTTCCAGGCTGAAGAGGTATTTCAGAACCTCTGCTTCAAGATGCTGATTAATACACTGAATATTTACTCCGGTGGCTACATCAGATATCAGATATCAAATTGTATCTTCATTCAGCTGATATTTCCGGTTATGGCATTGCTCATAGCTAAAAAGGACAACTATAGTCGCGTGGTAGTTCAGAACTTCAGTATTCCTGAAAAAAAAGACATGCTGTCAAAGTTTTTTATCTTCACTCATCAGGGCAGATTTGCAAAAATAACAAATCTCAAAGGGAATAGCAATTTATACTGCATGAGAAGAAGGTGCTGATTGGCTGGCAAATAGACTCCAATTGGTAGAGATATTGCCAAGAAGAATGCACCAGGGAAAAGGTAACTGCAAAACTTTTGTTTAAATTCAAGCCAGGCAGGTCGACTCAGATTGGTAAAGGCATTACCATGGGGAATGAACCAGGGAATGGCTGTCCCCCAAGCTTTTGTTTAATTGAAACAGGCACAATGAATGGATATGTTATTTCTGTTTGCAAAGTACAGGGCCCCCTGTGTGAATATATGCAGCTTCTAGCACACATACGTGAGCCACACTGTGAGCTTGACTGATAATCTTAAAGTGGTTGTTAGTGTAATTCTTAGCACAATCAGGATTGTTAAGCAAATATTGTCCAAATGCAGAATCATATCTGATGCTGTGCTATGTTCTGAGTTTTGCAAGAAAGGTCTGGTTGAGCATGTTCAATACTTTACGTGTTGTGAGCAGCCAAAGGGGTGTGTTATTTGATACGATCCACCAGTCATTGGGCTCTACTGCCTACATACCTGGCATCACACCGGCACCAAAATTCATATACCATATAACTCATTTGTGTAATAGGCCAACTGTCTTTTTGGCTTGATGGCAGCTTCCTGTTAGTGGAAAATACCACTTGTGTTGACTGCATAGTGGCAGCATGAAATGGCTAGCCCCACCTGTTTCTCAAATTTTTAAGACACCTTACCTTTCCAGGGTAATTTGAAGTAGACTGGGTACTTTTCAGGACTGAAAGTGGTAGCCTTAGGCCCATTCATGAGTTTGCGCAATATACAGTAAGCAATGATCTGATCGAGATAGCCATTATCCCACAGGATAGCTTTGATTCAACATCAAGTTTGCATGGTGAGTATATGGTTCAGGCCCTAATTATGAGGCTGCCAATAAGGCCAATCTTAAAGCACTTGGAACTATGGGAATCCCAATGACTATATTGACCAGTGAAGGTGGGCTTGCAGTAAACAATAGTAGAGAAATCATTGGCAGATTTCTCAACCAGCATGCCAGGAAAGGGAGCTCATTTGACTGTTCCATTTCAGAAGAGAATTTGAGTGCAGGATGGAGCCCATTAAGGTGTGTAAGGAAATGTTTACATGCAGTGGCAGATTCAAGTGTAGCAAACGTATCATCTAGGTATTGGAAATAAACAAGGGGTAGGAGGTTAGGGATCATCTCAGTGAAGAGGCATTTCTCTTGGAAACTGACAAGGATGTTAGGGAGATTGCATTGTAACACCACTATTTGGGCATTCATGATGTCATGAGTTACTGATTTCTTAAGTTCAATGAATACAGATTCAGACAATGGCAGCATGTCTGGATTTCCATGGTACAGTGGAGAATAATGGGGGTAGATAGTGGCGCAGTGGTAAAGTCACTGGACTAGTAATCCGGGTTAATGATCTGGGTCATGGGTTGAAATCCCACCATAACAGCTGGTGGAATTTAAATTCAATTAATAAAATCTGGAATATAAAGATAGTCTCAGTAATGGTGACCATAAAACTATCAGTGAATCCATCTGGTCAACTAATGCCCTTTAGGGAAGGAAATCTGCCATCCTTACCTGGTCTGGCCTACATGTGATTCCAGACCACAGCAGTGTGGTTAACTCTTAACTGCCCTCTGAAATGGCCTAGCAAGCCATTCAGTTCAAGGACACCCACATCCCATGATAAAGAAAAAAATATGATGCAAATGTCTTTGTCTTCCTTGAGCAGTATGTTAGTGAATAGGCTAGCAATATCAAATGAGCACATGGACACGGCATTGCTATCGATATGCAAGCCCTGTATACTCTTTGCAAAGGTGAAAGAATCGTTTTTCGTGTATGTGGAAAACTTGCTCAGAACTGGTTGTAGCAATTTGCTCAAGCATTTGACCAATTCATGTTGTATAGAACCAGTCATAGATAAGCTGTGGTGTAAAGGAACACCACCTTTGTGTGTCTTGGGCACCCCATACATACATGAACCCAGTGAACCATGAGGACAAGTCTGCTCACATATACCATCAGAACATGTACTCTTACACAAGTCCAACAAACATTTTCCAGTTTGCTTTTAAGCAGAGCTGTGCAGTCATGCTTAGCAGTAGGTCCAATGGATATGAATTTGGACCTGTCTTTAAGAATGGCATGCATTTTGTTGATATTGTCACGCTTGTTAAGAATGACTATTCCAGCCCCTTTGTTTGGTTTACAGGTATGTATGCCTGGTTTGGATTTGAGGCCTCGCAGCTCTACCAGACATTCATGATGCATGTGAAAATTGGCTAAGTCCATTTGCTGTTCCCTTTGAGATTTAGTATTCTTGCAAATCTGTCTGGATGAGTGCAAGACGAAAAGCTTTGACATTAGGATAATTTCTTTCATCAGGATAATTTATGTTGCCTAAGCGTAATTTTTTTCAGTTTGCCTTCTTCTTAATACAGACTACGTACAGAGGATTGCCTTAAAATGCTGCTGGGTTGTGGGCCTTCACCTGCCTGATCCTGAGTTGTAGGCTATTGACCTCACCTAATTGATGGAGTGGAGCTCCCAGCAGTTCACGGACGTGAAGGGTTGATGTATTAGGGTCTGGATAGTTACATCTATGGCATAAGTAACATTCTACATTTTAGGGAATTGTTTGCTGAGGATAATTTGCAGGACCCTCTCCGCCTATGACTGGCTTTCCCTAGAGGAAAGTGATGAACATGATTGCCCTGCCAAACAATGTTTCAATATCCTGATTGATGCATCTATGACCTGCAGACTGACTGATGATTGCCCCAATAATTACTTGGAATGACCTGAAGCATAAAAATCTCAGGACTGTGTGATACTGGCTCTGCCATCCTGGTATTGGCAGTTACCTGCAAGTTAGATTCTAGTAGATGGCACAACTCCACCCCAATGCACAGAACCTAGAAACAAATCTTCTTCAGACATTCTAGTTTGGTGTTCCTGAGTCTGTACACACAACCATGGGCAGGATGCTCCCCCCCACCCGACATCGGGGGGCGAAGTTGAAGGGCGGGCGCGCACAGGCGCGCTTCTGATCGGCGCCCCCAATTGGGGGCAAGGCGCCATTTTATGTAGGCGGGCCAATTATGGCTCGCCCAGTGCGACGTCCGCACAGAAGCGCTGTGCACTCCCTGTGCAGGCGGGGGTGGAATTCAAAAATCGAGAGTGCGGTCTTTTGCGCACGCGCATAAAAGAGCACACTCATCTCCCTGAGGCTAAGTGCTGCCTCAGGGAGATCAGCTGTTCTGTGACAGAAATTAAAAATAGAACAAAAAAATTCCTGACATGTCCCCTCATATGACACTGTCACATGAGTTGGGACATGTCCATAATTTTAACAAAAACATTATTAAAATGTTTTAAAACCTACATGAAACCTCATCCCACCAGTGGATGAGGTTTCATGCTTTTTCTAATTCCCGCCGGGGCTCCTGGCCTGCCCGCCAGCCTTAAGGTTGGACGGGCAAGTCCATTAATTAGTTTAGTTACTCTGTCGATGGCTTCAATTGGTTTTGCTGCGCCCCAGCCTACCGGAAAATTTAAAAGGGACGCGGTGACATCGGAAGTTCCGCCCGACGTCACCGTACATCATTTTATGCTTCGGCGAGTGGGCCCTGCCCCCCCCCCCCACCCCCCCACTCGCCGACGGGAAAATCCTGCCCTATGGTACAAGTTTACCCGCCTTACAGCCCTAATTTTCTCTTCCTGCTCCACAAAACACAAAGGACAAATATCCATTAAAATTTGCATATTCCAGCTTTGATTTCAAATCAAAACATTCTGTAAACAAAATTTAGAAGTAAAATAGCACTCTGAAAATTTCACCTATCAGGAAACCTGCAGCTTAAGCTTTAGCAACTCACATCCTCAATGATCAAAATATGTTTGTCCTTCTTTACCCATTTTATATGGATAAGAATCTTTACAAGAAGATTGAGGTACCAGTAGTCATCTTCTTTTGATACAATTTCAATAGTAAACAGAAGGACTTTCACAGAATGAATGAGTTGGCAATTTGATCTCTTCCCAAATTCCCAAGCTTCATTCCACCATTCTGTGCCATCAAGAACATTTCCACTGGCTGGATGATGCATTCTAAAGAAAACTGAAACAATGAGACCATGTATATGCAGTAAAAGCATTAATAACTGGCGCACCTCTTTTTTCAAAAAAGGAAAAGTAATAGTCCTTAATCTGATTTCTAAACTATATATATACAAAAAATTAATACCCTTCATGTAAACCCTTTAAAAATAAAAGAAAGACTTGCATTTATATAGTGCCTTTCACCACCACAGACATTCAGGCCATTCCAAAGTGCTTTATAGCCAGTGAAGAATTTTTGAAGTGTAGTCACTAATGTGTAATGTAGGAAATGTGGCATCTCAAAAACAAATTCCCTGGCCCTCATCACGTTATTGTTTGTGGGATCTTGCAATGCACAAATTGGCTGCTACATTTCCTACATTGCAACAGGGACAACATATGAAATATTCTTCATTGGCTATGAAGCACTTTGGACATCCTGGTGTTCTGAAAGGAGCTAAATAAATGCAAGTTCCTTTTCCTGATCTCCTCACAGGAGAAGCCCACACAAAGCAGGTACCAGCAACTCTGGTTGAGAGATGGAACTCGAGATCCACTCAGTGGAAGCTTTGTGCATCTGCTGAAAGGGAAAATGATCCTTTAATAGACTTGAATCACAACACATCATTGGTGGCAGGACCTATGATTATATACTGAAGTTTTCTGAAATAACCTTAACCATTACTCAATTTAAGATTGAAAGGCATCAAATTGCAGAAAGTGCAGCAAGTGCTTCAATGCTTTGTCAATGCTCACCCTAGTTACCTATGAGTTACTGAACTGATTCCTACTCAGCCAAATTTCTTATGAACAGGTTGTGACAGAATCAAATAGCGTTGGTTTGTGCTATTTTATTTATTTGGCAATTGGTAACTCTCCAAGGTGATTGAGCAGTACTGGCATGAAGTGTCAAGCTTCATTCAACGTTTCCTTTAATGATATACTGGAAAGCATCTCCCCACAACTCATCTGGCTGCAAGTGTCAGTGATTCTAACACATTAGCTCTTGTACTTGTACAATGGCAGGAGTCTCTTCAATAATTAATGACAGTTCCTCTCCTAGCACCTTCAGCGGCCTCTGCTTTTGTATAATGCACATCACCTCAGCTACTCACCTATGACCATCATATGATTGCTTCTCCTCCTCCCTTGTAATTAAACCATAATTTCTCCCCCACTGCAATTCCAGCATTGCTTCTCCTCTCTCATTGTTTCTGCGCACATATAATTACAGTGTCAGCCATGGCTCTGTTGTTAGCATTCACGTCTCTGAGTCAAAAGGTTGTGGCTTCAAGTCCAACTTCAGGACTTAGGTGCAAAAATCAAGGTTGACATTCCAATGCTGCACTGTTGAAGGTGCCATCTTTTGCATGAGATGTTAAACTGAGGAACTGTTCACCCTCTCAGCTGGACATAAAAGATCCTGTTGTGCTATTTGGAAAAAGAGCAAGGGAGTTATCCCTTGTGTCCTAGCCAAAATTATCTCTCGACATAATTAAATAAAACAGATTGTCTGATCATTCACATTGCTGTTTGTGGAAATTGGCTGTGGTGTTTCCTACATGACAACGGTGATTACACTTCAAAAGCGCTTCAATGGCAGCAATATGCTATGAGATATTCTGTGGTTATGAAAGGCACTATATAAATGCAAGTCTTTCCTTCTGTACAGCATCACCTCACCTCATCTATAGTTACACCATAGCCTCGCTGCTCCTGTAATTACACCATTGCCTATAAATTACACATTGCCCTTCCCCCCTGTAATTACACAATTGCCTTGTAATTATACCATGGCCTCTCCTCCCTTGTAATTATACCATGGTCCTGCTCCTTTATAATTATAGTATTGACTCTCTTCCCCTGTAACTACATCACCACCTCTTCTTCCCTGTAAATTACAATATTGTTTCTCCTTCTCTGTAATTACAGTATCACCTCCTGGCATTACCAAATTTCTGTAAAGACATTTCTTCTTTCTTTAGATAAACAAGGTTCTTTATTGGACTCTTTCACAAAAGTTCATTACAGTTTTATTAGAAACCGCCAGGAGAAAGCTTTCTGCATATCCTAATGTTACTGTCGCATCCATGGCCTGTTTGTAGCAACAATGTTATATGAGAACCATCTAATCACATCCAGTTCAGTGCTGTGGGCTTGGTTTCACTGCTTTCAAATATCTGTACTTTAAAAATTTACTGCTTATTTCACCCTGCAAATTCCAGTTAGTATTTTTTTTTATAAATCTGTTGGATTTTATCCTTCAAGGGTCTGCTGTTTTGGATGAGAAGAGAGAAGTTAAAACCAAATGCAAGTGTGCAATTAAGAAAACCAAATAAGGTTGAATTGAATTCAGCAGAGGAATAAAATACAAATTTGAAGAAATTGTATTGTTTCGGAATACGGTGCTGGTTGGATCTCATCTAAATTAATGGCTGGAATTTTACTGCCCTGAAGTGGCAGGGTTGGGACGGTAAAATGCGGCGAACCATTCTAAACTCCATTAACTTCGGCAGGAACGTAAAATCCCGCTGCCATAAAATTCTGCCCAATGTGTACATTTCTGGTTACCTAATCATAGTAAAGATACTGCCTTCAAGCAGCAAATGGAATTAGGTAAATGTTAATTCTTACGGTTCCCAGAAGTTTGAAATAATCACACTTTTAAACCCAAAGGCTTGAGCTTCATCAAATATATTTCTCAGATCACACCATGTACTGCGGACTGACACATTGTTGGTTCGATACACAGAATATAGTGCATTAATGAGTAATGTGGCACACTGGATACGTTTGTATACATCCGCATGAACATACAATTCCTCAAGCATATTTGAATAGTTATAACAATATAACAGTAAATAAAAACTTTGTTTATTTGAATTTTTAAATAGTTCAATTTGAAGATGCTTGAGTATGATAGGTTTCAATATGTATCAGTCACAGGCTGGCTTCCCCATCCACCCAAAAACAATGCAACAGAGACTTTGTGCTACCACTCAAAGTAAAGTTAATCTTATTCAATGAGATTCATTGTTGTATTGACCTGTTCTAAATGCATCTGGATACACACAGAACTTACATTATTCTATATGATGTACACCATCTGGACGTACAATAATCACTGGGTGAGTTCTCTATATACATCATTTGAACATTCCCATCTCTCAATGTAGAAAGGCTTCTGATTTCAATCCAGATTCTAGAATCTAGGCAGTTATTTGGAGTAAAGAATTCTGATAAGCAAAGAAGATATTTACTTAACAATAGGATTTTGTAAGCCCCAACTCACTGACATATTTTGTACAGCTGAACATGGGAATCAGTCAAGAAGCACTGGGCCAAAATACAGCTTAGTGTTTTTGCAAAGCAAGGTCTATGAGAAAGTGTTTCAGAACCTTTTAATATCACTCCTGTCTAATTATAATAAAAGAAAAACTGAATGAATGTACATTCCCTTTCGCTCAAATAAAGGAGAACAAAAGTCAGGCAACCCTCAATCCCAGACCACAAACCTTTCCTCAAGACTCTGGCGCAGAAAAGGACTTTATTCTTCCTTCCAAATTGCACACTCTTAATGATTACCCAAAAATTCCTCAGTAAATCAGATATCAGAGAAAGGATATTTGCAACATTTGGTCTTTAAGGTAGGTTAATGAACCTCATTTGAATGTCAGCTTGGCAAACTAAGTGTTACAACCAGGTGAGGAGGAGTTTGTTGTCTCTCCTTCTATTCAGCCCCCTCGTTTGGTCGCAACAAAGGTTTATCAATGTATTTTCCTCGTAAATGTCTTTTCCAATTCAAATGTATTTACTTGTTAGTAAGGAGCCAATCAAACCAGGTTTTCTTGAGTCAAAGAAAGAGTAAATTTGTTAGTTACTAAACTCGAGGAAAAATAATGAAGACAAGCACAGAAATCAAAAGTAAGAAAGTTAGAGTCCAATAAAAGTTAAAAGAATATACAATTAAATTGTTTGTTTGACTTTGAAGTGTAGATTGTTGAACCTTGCTACTGTTTGAAGTTAGTTTGTTTCTTTTGGAATTCTGGAGTTGACTTGGTACAGGTCTGCATTTTATTGAAGATACCCTTTTAGCTTCAGAGAGAGAGAGAGATCTTTTCTGCTGTCTCCTAGCAGTGTTTTTAGCTGATTCTAATAGTTCTTTCCCCTCCTTCTGATTCTGCTTGGCAGAACCAATTTTTAAAACTCCCGTCTCTAGATTCCCAGAAAGGAATTTGATTAGCATGTCTTGCAGTCATTGTTACAAACCAAGTGATCCCATTTTTGGTCTTTTCATCTCCGAAACTTTTGACACATTTCCGGAGAGGGATCAACAGAAGATGGGCTATTTCGTCCTCCACTATGTGGGTTGAATGTCTGATGAGTATCTGATTGGTTAGCAGTTCCCATTGTCTTTGTAGAACTACAGCTGATCAGAGTCCAGCACTTTGTATTTTAAATGCCTTTCTTTCAGGAGAGTCCTTGTTGGAAGTGGACCTTGACACTCCCCAGGTGTACAATTCCATGCAACGAGTCTGCCATGCAATTCATATAGAAATTTTCCAGAGAAGTGGTCAAACTATAGTATCAGATATCACATGACTCATGGTAGCCATTTTTAATCAGTGTCTTTTCTTGTATTTTTTTAAAAACAGGTCTTCTTTAATCAGTTCAATTTGTATGTGGCTAGCTGGTAAAGCTGGAGGTAGATCTCGCTCAGCTACAGTTTCTTGTTGCGTGACACTAGTTGCATTCTGAACTCTTGAGTTCAAGCCCCATGCAGGCTGTGAGCAAATAATTCAGGTTAATGTTTTAATGAAAAGCTGAGAGAGTGCTGCATGGTATCAGATAAGACATTAAATTGAGGCCTGATCTGTTCAGTTGGATATTAAAGATTCTTTGACACTTTTCTAAAGAAAGTTGGAGAGATCATCCTCAGCCAACATCACCATAAGAAATTAACTGTGGTTATTTTTCCATTTTTGTGCATTGGGCAGCCACTTTTGCCTACAAAATTATGCCTGTGCTTCAAAAGTAATTCTTTAACTGCGATGTGTTTGACAACGCCCTGAAGACATGAAATGCACTTTCTATCATAAAAACATAACCGTATCATTGAAAACTGCTGCATGCGATTTCTGATTAGGGAGAATTATGCTCCAACAGTTCTATAATTTTTCAGCAGTCGTGGCATGTCTTGGTGGTGTGTGGCTGGTGTGTGGGGGGCAGGAACGAGATGAGTAAGCTAAATGTGAATTGACATAATTTCAAGGACAAGCAGCAAATACATGAAATAAGGAGGTGGTCTGGGATAGAAGCCTTCAACAAGCTCAAGCCAAACATTTGAAAGGCATTTGATGCTGAGAGGAATATGTCAATTTAATTGGAGAGCAGGCTGTGATTGGGGAAGACAGCTGCTGCTGTAATTCAGTTTTTTGTCATGTAACAATTTCTCATAAAAAAATCACATGGCTGCATTTTGATTTATTAAGTTATAGAAATTGTGTTATTTTAAATAATGCAGAATCCAGCTTTGTGTTTCACACACGTCACTGATTTATATATCACACATTTCAATTTATTTGAAGTGAGCGTTACAGCCAGATGTCGTAAAACTGCTATTTGTAGGAGCAATACGTTCAACACAAATTCAAATTAACTTCCAAATATCTTGAAGGAAAAGAATCTCCCCATGTAGCATCAGTTTTGAAGTTACTACTTGCATCAAGATCAGGTTATCTGACTGAGCTGCGGTTATAACTGATTGATGCCACCAAGCAGATGCCTTGGTTACAATTGAACTTTCTGTGCATCCATTCACAATATACATGAAAGCCATCCTTTCCTTGGTACCAACTTCCCCATCTCCAGGTAAAGCCAAGAGGAACTCAGGTTAAACTGACAGATGGCAGCACCTTGTGGTTTTCTAGCAGGTAAGTAACATGGACAATTTTAATTTTATGCCTGACAGGTTTCTGCCAGGTGGGTAAGGATAAAATTTCCCCCCAAAGGAGCCCAAAGAATCTTCTGCTGAGTCAACTTTGCAGGTGTTCAGAGGTTTTTGTCAGGCTGCCATTAGCAAGTCCTTCCCCTAAGAGCACCTCTGCTCCATGCACAAACTATCCTATCTACAAGTACACATTATGGTAGCTAAATGCAGTCTCAACAACATTGGACTCTGCACCAACTAGATTACCATTCCTTTCATTTGCTATCACTTTATCTACAATTGCCTATAAGAGTCTTTAGCCTAGCTGATTAAGGGAGGTCTTGTGGTGGAGTAGGTAGTACCACTGCCTCTGAGCCAGAAGCTCTGCATTTGAGTCCCACCCCAGGATTTGATGGCGACGTGCATTCAATGTGGCCAAACAAGTTGATTATCAACCTGTGAATCCTTCCAATATGCCCATGGCACGCAGTAAGAGTGGGAAAGTCTCCTGGTCAACCCTGCTTAATGCAGAGTGGTGTTCCTCAAGCTATAGCCTCTATGCAGACTGGCGACCTATTCCAGGAAAAACTGCCCATGGAAGTAGACAAAAACATGTGCCTTGCCTGCCCCATGTGCCACTAGGCACAGAAAGCTCTAAGTCTAACTGGAATAAAGAGGCTTTCTAGGTCACTTAAAAGGGCAACTAAGAGTCATCCAATTTGGTGTGGGACTGGAGTCACATGTAGGCCAGACCAGGCAAGGATGTCAGGTTTCCTCCTATAAAAGTGTACATTTTAAAAAGGGTATTTAATAAGTTTAGACTCAATTTAAGTTGGCAGTGCACAGCCTAATTACTGGAACCAAAATTACCCCATCAAACTGATTTTGTTCAACAAAGGTACTACAAAATAGTCATTAGGTAGCACCTTTGTTGAACAAAATCAGTCATTTGGTAGTACAGAACTTGAGTATTGCTGAAAAAAGAGACATTTTTGGTCAAAGCTTTTCATCTTCCACTCATCAGGACAATTCGCATTCTCCATTGCAACACCTCTACCAATCAGAGTCCACTTGCCAACCAATCAGCAATCTAAGAGTCATACGGACTCGAAACGTTAACTCTGTCTTCCTCTCCACAGGTACTGTCAGACTTGCTGAGCTTTTCCAGCTATTTTTGTTTTTAATCTCTCTTCTCATATGTTGTTTTCCCTGACATTGGTATTTTCTTGCGAATTGTCCTGATGAATGCAAGACGAAAAGCTTTGACAAAAAATGTCTCTTTTTTCAGCAATATTCAAGAGGTATAAACATTAGGCACTGTGGGTGTAACTACACCACAGGGACTGCGGCGGTTCAAGAAGGCAGCTCACCACCACCTTCTCAAGGGTGATTAAGGATGGGCAATAAATGCTGGCTTAGCCAGCGACACCCACATCCCGTGAATTAATTTAAAGAAAGACTCAGACACGGAATTAGTAAATAATATCAAAGTTTATTGTTTATAAGCAAAATAAAACAATAAAATAGTCAATCAGTCAAAGACTAATCAGTCAACTAACTCATTGAACTAAAGTTTATCAACTAACTCATATGAGGAAAGAAAGGTAAAGTATACTTATCAACAAAACCTTACAGACTTCACACTTTCAAATGGATGACCAATCCAGAAGAAGCAGACAACATCCTCAACTCCTGGCACCGGCAGGTATTCACACCTGTCTCCAAAGACCATTGCACCTTCCTGGGATCCAAGCTGACAGGAATCTCCACTACTCCTGGCCCAGTACAACAAGCACGACCTCTGCGCTGACAGGAATTCTTGCCTCTGTCTCTGAAGATCTATCCAGTCTCCCTTCACTTGTTATACCCAACAAGATGGTTCCCGTAACTCTCATTTAAAGCTAAAACCTGTTGTCACCCTACCTTAGCCAATATCACTGGAAATGGCCAAGTGGTCAATAATGTTGTAGGAGGTTAATTTAATTGGTTCTAGTTAATTGCACAAATTACCTTAAACTTAAGACAATGGCTTACTTCAAGCTTTGTCCCTTATCTTAAGGCATACAGGCAACCCATTCATTTCACTAACACTGAGTCGGTCTAGACCAGTGCGTTCCTCATTGAGAGGGTCCCATGGACTTCAGGATCTTTCTTTCCCAAACTGAATAACAGCACTTTTAACCCTTACGTAGGGGCATTAATGGAAAAATAAAGAAATACAGAATCCAACTTATGATTATTAATTACTTATCCTTCAATTACAGGGTAATTGAGGTACTTCCTTTAAATAAAATTATCTGTTGCTAGTCAGTGACTACTCACTATGTTAGCTTAGCTTGTTGTAAAAGGGTTAGCAACATCAACATAACTTCTTTTCTGTGCACATGTTAGTACGAAATGGCCAAGCTAAACAAGTACACCGCATGCTACTAAAATAAAATCTAAAATCCAAGTTAGTTTACAAAAACCATGGCCTGAATCTTTCCTATGTCGAGCAGGCTTGGGGCAGTCGCAGAGCCGACTACCACCCATAATCAGCTGTGCACTGCCATTTTAGGTGAGCAGGCCAATTAAGCCCGCCCAGCATAATACATGAGCGGTAGCACGCTACCTGAGCGGGTTGGGGGAGGAGGGAGAGTCGGGTCCAGTGCTTTTTCGCGCATGCTGTTCAGGGAGATTGCAGCACTTTTGAAAAAAATAAATAAACGTAATAAAAATTTAATGAAACATGTCCCCTCATGTGGCCATGTCACATGAGATGGGACACATTTTTATTTTTCAAAAAATGTTTTTATTCAGTTTGTAAAAGCTTTAGGAAACCCCATCCCACTCGTGGATGAGGCTTCTTAAAAAACGTAAAGGCCACTTGGCCTTTTTGCCTGCCCGCCAACCGTTAGGTTGGACGGGCAGCGTAAATTTGAAATTAATCGGTTCCTTAATGGCCGTAATAGGCCTTTTAATTATCGGCGGGCGTGCAGCTGACTCCAGCATGCGCCCACCGAATGAAATATCGTGAGACAGTGCAATGACGTCAGGACACACGCCCAACGTCATTGTGCGTCATCTTATGTACCAGTGTGTCAGGCCCGTCCACGCACACCGACTGAAAAATCCTGGCCCATGAGTGAACCAATTGGGTTTTCAGAACAACCCAACAGCTTCATGGTCACCTTTACTGGTACTAGGTCTTTATCTGCAGGTTTAAACAAATAAATTTCAGATGATCAACCTGCTGTGGTGGGATTCAAACTCTAGGGGCAGAATTTTGCCATCGACGAGCAGGGAGCGGGCTCCACTCGCCGACATGGTAAATGACGCGAGATGACGTTGGACGGAACACCCGACGTCACCCCGCCCCATTTAAGTATTCAGGAAGACAGGGGCTCAGCAAAATCAGCTGTGCACCCACCGTCCTGTCAATGGCCAATTGAGGCCCTTGGCAGGATTATTTAAACAATTAAAAGGACCTGCCCGTCCAACCTTAAGGCTGGTGGGCAGGCCAGGAGCCCCAGCGGCAACTAGAGAAAACATGAAACCTCATCCAGCGGCGGGATGAGGTTTCATGTAGGGTTTTAAAAACTGTACTAAAGTTATTGTGTAAATTATGAACATGTCCCAACTCATGTGACATTGTCACATGAGGGGGACATATTAGGGAATTTTTTTTTCTCTATTTTAAATCTTTTTCAAAGTGCAAGCGATGTCCCTAAGGCTGCACTTAGCCTCAGGGAGATGTGCACTCTTAATTGGCCCGCCCACCTAAAATGGCGGTGCGGCCCGCTTCTCCGGCGGGCATCGGCTCCCCACCCACCAGAGATTGGGTCGGGCCCACCTGCCCAAGATTTCTAGCTTATTAGTCCAGGCTTCTGGAGTTAGTTTTCTGTATGATTAATGCAAATGATATAACCACTAAAATAATGCAATCACCAGGGAAAGGGGTGCTGCATCTGAGAGAAAATAATAAAACATCACAAAAAAATTATTTGTATTATTTTTGTATACGCTGAGAAAAATCCCTAAACTCTATGGCCGGAAATTTCCGTCCCTGTTGGCGTCGGGCATCGTGGCAGGCGTGAGCAGGCAATATGGTGGGAAGGCCAAAATTCGGTTACACGCCAGCGTGAAAGCAGTTTGCGATCGTCTGCCCTGCCTGTCAATGGCGGACCGCCTTCCCCACCGCCGCACGCCGGGAACATCATTTTAATACATCTGCATCTAATTGTAAGCCCTGCTCACCCCAATTGTTCCCCCACATCAAATTAACTGCCCACGTTGGCAGGAAAACATGCCGACCAAGAAAACATCTTGACAAGTGTGACGTGCAGAAGTCAAGACTTACTGTTAGGGCCTTGCACACATTGCAGACATCCGAGGAGCAGAAGATGCTGGAGCCCTACAGCTACCAGAGGAGGGTGTAACGGGGGAGAATGCAGCAACTGAGGAGGTAGGTGTAAGGGGGGAGGAAGGTGCAAGGGAAGGAGTTCGGAGGGGGGCAGGACTTCAGTGGGAGGAAGGCATTCGGAGGGGGATAGGAGTCCGGGGGAGGAAGGATTTCAGAGGGGGGGAAGGAGTTCAGAAGGGGGCAGGACTTCGGTGGGAGGAAGGAGTCCAGTGGGGGGGGAAGGATTTCAGATGGGGGAAAAAGTCCAGGGGGAGGAGGGAGATTGGAGGGGGGAAGAAGTCCAGGGGGAGGAAAGTGTTAAGAGGGAGGGAGGAGTCAGGGTTTGTGGAAGGAGTAAGGGGGGGAATGGGGGGATATCCAGGTGAATGTGCAAGGGAGGGGTCTGTGGAGTCGATGACTGCCTCCTGGGGAGCGAAATGAGGGTGGGAATGGAAGGAGGCAATGGTGAGAGTGAGAGAGGGCAGAGTGAGACAGCAGGATGGGAGGCTGAGGGTACGTCAGTAGTGGTAGAAGGGACGGCAAGGGTGGTTGGTGATAACTTGGAGGCAGACACGACCCCGGGGGTGGGAAGGAGGAGGTCGGAGAGCTCAATGTGGATGGGGGTGGGATTCCTCGGAAAGATAGGGAATGTGCACTTTCACCTGGACATCCCGAAAGAAAAGGGTTCTGGCTGGTAAGTGATGGTGGGGAGTTGAAAGTTGATGCCAGAGGGTCAACAGTGGGTGAAAGGGCATGGGTGACTGGGGGTGACTGGGAGAGAGGAAAGGACAGGAAGCTGAAAACATACTTATCAACCACCATGCTTCTGAAATCAAAAGTGAAGGAAAACTTGTATTGGATGGGCACAGGTGTTGAATGGGAGTGTGGTCAGAGGGTGGGTGGAGATGCAGGTCTGCTCAGATGGACAACTGAAAGAGAACCCCAGCAGACAGCATTGAAAATGCTCGGTTCATTGAGATGAGTGTGATCACACACACTTCTCCCTCCAGCGTCGCTCATGGGCTGGTTGCGTGCAGCTGAACAGCTAGTGGGAGGGGGGGGGGGATGAAGGGGGAGGACTCGCTGTAAAACCTGTCAATGAAGCTGAAAGACACCATTTTACATTATTCAGCAAAAATGAATATATTTTCCGATTATAAAGTTACAAAATGTGTTCTCCCATGTGGCCACGTAATCAGAAATCCTTAACTTTTCCAGGCCTACCACTTCTTGGTGCAGCCCTGACATCTGCAGCAGGGGTAGGGGACAGCCTGTGCAATGATTGGCCCTGTTGCCTTTGAGGACTTCAGCCTTGAGGGCTCCGGCTTGCGTTGGCTGTCTTCCTGTGGGCCAGCTACTCCCTCTGCGGTGACAGAGGTCAAGGTTGAGGGGGTCGCAGACACAGAGGACTTGGAGGGAGAGGACAGCCTCTGAGATTCCTGAGTGGATGACCCAGGGGCCCTGCTGATGCTCCTCCTCCCTTCAGCTGCCCTAGGGTCCCAACCTGACTCCTTGAGGGGAAGGAGCACCTGGAGGGAATTTGAGATGCCTCGTTTCCCTCTCTCATTGCCACTGCATGAACTCACCTATGGCTACCGTGATGGAGTGCAGGTCTGTGTGCATCTCCACATTCTGCTGGGCCAGGATATCCATGGCACCCACCATTCTCCTCTTGAAGACCTCCATACATGCATATGTGTGCACCACTTCATCAGAGAGCAGACGGGTGCACTCCTACGACTCGCATGCCATATTGTTGAGGACTTTCAACATCTCTGCAAGACGTTCCCCCACCTTCTGCTGACTCTCCAGGATGAGTTGGAAGGCTGAATCCAGAGGCTCGTCACCTGACCCGGACTTCACAGATGCCTCTTCCCAGCAGTCCACCAAGTGCCAGGGAGCTCAGCTGAACTTGCCTCCTTGTTCTGCGGACACATTTCCGTGTGGTGACCAACAGACTGTGAACCCGAGCCTGCTCTAGAACTAGGTCCCACCAAGGTGTGTGTCTCTGCGCTGGTGGAGGGTGTGGGTAAGTACTGTGACAGGTCTTCCGGGCTGCTTATTTCCAGCTCTTCAATGGAGGAGGTGCCTCTTTGCTGGAGGTGAGGACCTGGATGGAGCTGAGGGACTGGCTGGCTGAGGTTGTCGGTCACTTGGCAAAGCTCCATGTGAACAAAAGTAGAGATAATTAGTGCATGGCAGTAGAGTCAAAGGCAGGAGAGAGAGCACTCACAATTACATTGAGAAAGGGATGATGAGGTGCTGGATCCTCACGTGGGTGTTTGCCGCCGACCTCACCATCGTCGCACCCACGTTTTCACCAGTCAGTCAATGGCACGTTCCTCAGAGTGAGTGCCTTAATGTGGGCCACTGCACCCCCCAGTTTGGGTCTGCTCCCTGCTGTTGTGAGCAGGAGAGAGAGTGAGCAGGATGCCTGGCACTGTGTGGAATATTTGTGTGGTCAGCGGAGCCATGGACAGGATGAGGACACAAGCTCCAGAGGATATGATGGAGATGTGGGGCTGTGTGTGAGAGTTAGTGGTGCTGTCCCTTAAGGGGTGAGATCCCTGTGGAGGTGTGATGGGTTTGTGAGTGTGTGAGTTGAGAGTGACTTACCGTGGCAGGACAGATAAGCAGGAGAGAGAGCACTCACAATTACATTGAGAGAGGGATGATGAGGTGCAGGATCCTCACATGGGTGTTTGCCGCCGACCTCACCATCGTCTTCCTGCACTGGACAGCTGTCCTCTTTTGCAGGGCACTTACACTGAACGCTGCTGCCACCGCCTACCCATGCTGGATTGGTGATCTTGCTTGCTTGCTGGTCTGTGCCCACGTTGGGAGTACAGGACATTGCAGCGGGCCTCCACTGTGTCCAGTAGGAGCTTCAGGGAGGCGTCGCTAAATCTGGAGGCAGCATGTTTCCTCCCTTTGGCAGCCATCATTTCCCAGCAGCTTCCTATCCTTTGAAGAGTGCTGGCTCTTTGCAGGGGCAGCCATTAAATATGGAGCCTGGTTTACTGAAGGACTGAGGTGATGGCAGGGTGGGCAAGTCAGACGCAGCCCTGCCAGTGACTCAACTTGTTTCCCAGGAATGCATAATGTATGAGGCGGGAATGGGACAATACAGCGTGAAAACCCGCCATTGCAGCCAGCGGATAAAATGTCCTATTTCCCACCATTACCACACTTAGTGCAAATCTGGGATGATTCCACCCTATGTGCCAGCTCAGCCTGAGTATCGGTAAACATTCAAATTGCGCTTAGAACAGGAGTCAATGTGGGCAGGTAATAATGTAACTGGAGGAAAATATGTCCCAGTGAAACATTTAGCCAATATCTGTTTAATGAGTTATTCACTTGGTGCTTCTGTTTAATATTTTTATTACAAAGCTGATACCGAAAGAAACATTTTATGAGTTCAGCCATTGTTTGTTAGGCACCCAACTGGCACTCCATCCAAATTGACCGATTACATGCAGAAACATAAAGAAGACAATAAAAGACTATTCAGTCCAAAAAGTTACTTCATCTAGATCCCATGCATTCTGTCAGGCATTGCCCCTCCCCCACTGTAGGGATATTGGACTGGATTTTAGCAGCTCTCTGCGAATTGGCTGGAAGGCAAGGAGAGCTTAAAGGATGAGGTGCCCATCATCATCCAACCTCCATGCTACCTTGTCAGCAGCAGGAAAGGTGGAGGACAGCCCTCCCACTCAGAGGCCAATTGAGCCGTCTTAGTAACCAATCAAGGGCCTCTTTCCACCTTCGCTGGCATTTTACCAATGGCAGGGGTCACCTGTTGGGAGAGGTTTCCCAACAACGCCAGTGGAATGGGGCCAGCTCCTCCCATTTGGACTCTCCTTGCCTGACAAGAGGCCCCCTGGTGGCAATGGCCATCATGATGGCAAAGGCACCACCTGCCTTCGCCAACACACCACCTCCATGCCAGGGCTTGCTTGACCACCCTCTACGCCCCCCCAGCCCCACAGTTGGTTGTGGGGACAGAGGTTCAATCCTGCTCCCTCCTCCTCCATGTGCGGCCCCAGCGGTGTCCTCCCCTCCCTGTGGCACTGCTGATGCTCCAGCACTCTGGTTGGCTGGCAGCTTGTGGAGGCGGGAGGCTGTCCATAATGATTATTTGCCTGCAGCTAACCACCGAAGTGGGGCTGCCCACCTTGCCCGCTCTCAGGCCCATTGGCAGAGCCCCACCACCACCATTAAAATCAGCTCAAAGCTTTTTCTACTTCACCTAAATTTCTACCATCATTTACAATTCTCAACATGAAGTAATTCAGAATGATTAGTAACATCAAGCTCCACTATGTTTAATTGTTGTTAAAGTTTCCCCCAAAGATTCAGTGCTGCTGTTTTGTACACAACATCTCCATGTAACTTCTGGATATAGTAACAGGCAGCCCTAGGAGATCTCATGCATTCACTCACAGCATCAGCCATGCATGAACACTCTGTATGTCACTCTTAACACTGGCTTCTAAGACTTTGTTACAGTCATGTTTCATAACACCAAACAGTTACCGAGCAGCACAGTATCATGGCAATATTTAGCAAAATACTGTGGGTTTGTGGAATTTTGAATATAAACAGAAAATGTTGGAAATACTTAGTGGTTCAGGCAGTATCTGTGGAGACAGAAACAGAATTATCTATTCAGTTCAATGATCTTTCATCATAATTATTTAACAACACGTGGTAGCTGCACATTAGGAAACTGGGTGGCTAAGTAGCGCAATGTAATAGCTCATCATTTAGCATCAGATGAAAACTGTGTAAAATAGTTATTTTTAGCAACGCTATAACAGAGCATTTTGTACAGCAGCACAGCATGGCACAGCCCAATGAATAAAAACACATTATTTGGCAGCACAGTAACATAGCCCATTATCTGTGGGCGCTGTAGCATAAGCCATTATCTGATAATATAGTAACACAGTCCATTATCTGGCCTTACAATAACATAGCCCATTAGGTATCAGCTGTGGCTCAGTTGGTGGCATGCTTGCCTCTGAATCACAAAGTTCCGGGTCAGTCCCACTCCAGGGCTTGTGCACAAAAATCTAGGATGACACGCCAGTGCAATACTGAGGGAGCACCGTACTGTCAGAGGTGCCACGACTGAGACATTAAACTGTGGCCCCATCTGCTTTATCAGCTGGATGTAAAAGATCCCATGGCACCATTTCAAAGAAGACCGGGGTATCCTGGCCAATATTCATCCCTCAGGCAACATCACAAATGACTGATGAAAGATCACAATCTGCAAAGCTAATGCTGTTTCTCTCTCTACAGATGCTGCCAGATCTGCTGAGTATTTCCAGCATTTTCTGTTTTTATTTTGTATCAGAACAATCTAGCAGCAGATTGTGACATAGCACATTAGCCCAAATCTTCTGGTCTCTGGATCGCCGGAGGCCAGACGTACAACCCAAGATGAGCATTGGGACCCCGCAGAAATCCTGATGCACTGACCTTCATGGAAATTTGCCGGGAAGTTTGAACATCTAACAGCCAATTCTCCAGCTCCCAGGATCCTCTGTGAATGTCTTGAATTATGACTTAGAGTCAGAGACTTCGGACAGTTCTGATTTACTTCCCTGGATAG
The DNA here is from genome assembly GCF_017639515.1 of Carcharodon carcharias. Classification (NCBI taxonomy): domain Eukaryota; kingdom Metazoa; phylum Chordata; class Chondrichthyes; order Lamniformes; family Lamnidae; genus Carcharodon; species Carcharodon carcharias. The sequence goes on from NC_054479.1 coordinate 28,037,619, forward strand.
TTAGCCCGGAAATGATAAACAGAAACACCTAATCTAATGCCTGGATCACCAAACAACTGACACCCAATCACTCACACTGAACTCACGATTATCCCTCAACCACCTGACTAAACCCTGAGCACCCAACAACCCTCGACCCCACACAGCTATCATCCGGTGACACCCTGACCACCTCCCTGACCACCCGACTAACCCCCAACCCAACCTGACTACCCCTCTCACCCTGACCCAAATATCCCCTGACCTACACACTCACATCTCCCACCTATCTATCTACCCACCCCATCCACCTCACCCTACCCACTCAGCCACCTACTCGCCTCAGCCACCTGCCACCCTACCCACTTGCTACCTCACCCACCTGCTATCCTACCCACCACCTATCCTACCCACCTGCCATTCTATCCACCTAACACCTCACCCATCTACCACCTCACCTACCTGCTACCCTAACCACCTGCCACCTCACCCAACTGCTATCTCACCCAGCTGCCACCCTAACCACCTGCCACCCTAACCACCTGCCACCTCCCTGCCTACCACCTCACCCATCTGCCACTTCACCCATTTTCCACCTCACCCACCTGCCACCTCACCCACCCTACCCATTTACCCAGTTACCTCACCCACCTACCCACCCTGCCATACCCATTCACTCAATCATCAAAGCACCCATTCACTAATATTCAAACTGGACCTTTAAACCTACTGTATGGCAGCTAGTGCTGTAAAAAGGGGGTGTGTCCTGTCTCCCCCACTCCCTGTCTCTACAGCGCTATGACAGAGCTATCAGAGGGCCGCTGCATTACATATTTCTGGTAAAGTCAGGATTGGAAAACCGGGCAAGAAATGCGGAGCAGCATCATGGTGGGGTAAAGTTTGAGTAGAGCAGCAATCCAAAGATATATGCAACTCCTTGGAAGATCCTGGCCAATATCTCATAACACAAATGTCAAATAATGACCATCTCCAACCAAAGAAAGTCTAGAATCTCCCTTTCACATTTTATGGCGTTGTCATAACTAAATCCCCACCATCATTATCATGTGAATCTTCATTGACTAAAAGTTCAACAGGTTCTACCACATAAATATCGTGGCAATTACAGCAGAGCAGAAGCTGGTTCTTCTCCAGTGACTCACCTACTGACTCCTCAAAGCCTTTCCACCATCAACAAGGCACCAATCATGAGTGTGATGGAACAATTGCCTAGATAGGTGCAGCTACAACAGCACTCAAAAAGCTCAACCTCATCCTGGACAAATTAGATTGATGGCCATTTCACCACCTTTCCATTTCTTCCACCTCCCATGCAACGTGACTGTAACACCAATTATCTGCAGCACACATTGCAACTACACATTAAAGCTTCTTCATCAGCACCTCCTAACGCCCCAACCTCCACCACCTAAAAGAACTAGGACAACCTATGCAGGGGAACACCATTACCTCCAGGTTCCCCTCCAAGTCACACATCATCACCAAATTGTTTGAACATCTTTTGCCATTCCTTCATCATCACGGCTCAAAATCCTGGGATTCCCTACTTAACAGCACCATGGGAATACCTTCACCATAGGGTCTTCAGAGATTCAAGAAGACTCTGCCCATTCTTCTTAATGACAACTATGGATGAGCAGTAAATGCCAGCCTTGCTAGCAATGTGTATAGCCCAAGCATAAATAAAACAAAACACTGTTAACATTGCACATTATTTGCCAGTGTATTGGATCATTATACCCAACAATGCATACAGCAACAGATTGTAAAGCAACAACAACTAGAGCACTGATCATCAGAAGAACTCTGCCTTCAGGCTCTCTTAGCGACAGTGAACTCAATCACAAATAAGTTTGATTCCTGGTACTTAACCAACAAAAGTACAAACATACGAATTAAGAACAGGAACAGGCCATTCAGCCCCTCAAACCTGCTTCAACATTTGATAAGATCAAGGCTGATCTGATTGCATCCTCAACTCTACTTTCCTGTCTGCCTCCCATAACCTTAGATTCCCTTGTCAACCAAGAATCTAACTAACTCAGCCTTAAAAACATTCAATGATCTTGATTCCACTGTTCTTTATGTTGAATTAAGATGTGCACATACCTTTAAGGGTCAGTATCTCAAACAACTGTCAGTCATTAACAACTCGACAGGATGTAATGTATTAGTCCCATGACTTGCAGGCAGTCAAGCCCTAGGATAAAGTCCATCAGGTCTTGGGGACTTGTGAACTTTTAGTTCTAATAATTTTCTTAGTGCCCTTTCCCTGGTGTTTGTAATTGTTTTAAGTTCTTCCTCTCTCCCTTTCACCTCTTGATTTACAAGTATTACTAGGATGTTATTTGTGTCTTTGACAGTGAAAACAGACACAAAATATCTGTTCGACACTTCTGCCATTTCCATTCTCACTTTCCAGACTCACTTTCTAGAGGACCAAAGATCATTTTAGATAGGGCGGAATTTTCCGTCCCCATTGGCGCCGGGCGTCATGGTGGGCGTGAGCAGACAATATGACAGGAAGGCCAAAAATCCGTTTCATGACACCATGAAGCTAGTTTGCGATCGTCCGCTCTGCCTGTCAATGGCGGGCCACCTTTCCCACCGCAGCCACACATCGGGAATGTCATCTTAATACATTTGCATATCAGTGTAAGCCCTGCTCCCCGGAATCATCCCCCATGTCAAATTTACCGCTCACATCAGCGGGAAAACACGCTGGTGCAGAACACGTCTTGACAAGTGTGACATGCAGAAGTTGGGACTTACCATTAGGGCCTTGCTCACATCGGAGGAGCCCCACAGCTATCGGACCCTGGAAGGAATATGGGTGGATTCTGATAGACATGGCTCTGCCGTGAAGCAGCTCACGAAAGGTGGAAGGTCATCATTGATGTCTGGGGTCTGCTTCAGAACACCAGTGTCTTGGCCATGGTCTGCTATGAATGATCATCGAGAGGGTGAAGAGGAAGGTTTAGGTTTGACTGGGAGAAGAAGGTATACCGGTGGCAGGGGTGAGGTTGGGAGGGGAAGAACGAAGGTGTCGGGGGGTTGACATAGTGTTGGGAGGGAGTACAGGAGCAGGAGGGTATAAAGGGGAAGAATGGGGCAATTGAGGAGCTAGGTGTAAGGGGGGAGGATGGTGTAAGGGAAGGAGTTCGGGGAGGAGATCAGAGGGGGGAAGGGCTTTGGGGGAGGAAGGAGTTCAGGAGGGGAAGGAGTCTGGGGGAAGAAGGAGATCAGAGGGGGGAGGGAGTCCAGGGGGAGGAAGGAGTTCGGAGGGAGGAAGGAGTCCAGGGGGAGGAAGGAGTAAGGGTGGAGGAAGAATTAAGTGTGGAGGGAGGAGTAAGGGGGGGATGTCCAGCTGAACATTCAAGGGAAGGGTCTGTGGAGTCATTGACTGCCTCTTGGGGAGTGAAATGAGGGTGGGTGTGGTAGGAGGAAATGGTGAGAATGAGAGAGGACAGAGTGAATTGGTAGGGGGGAGAGTGTAGGGAGGGTTTGTATCTTACTAACTTAATAGAACTTAATACAATTTTATGAGGAAATAATAAGGAGGATTGATGAGGTTGATGAGGTGGATGTTGTCTACATGGGTGTTAGTAAAGCATTTGACAAGGTCCCACATGGCAGACTGGTCAGGAAAGTGAGATCTCATAAGATACAGGGGAAGGTGGCAGGTTGAATACGAAATTGGCTCAGTGAAAGGAAACAAAGGGTAATGCTTGATGGATGATTTTGCGAATGGAAAACGACATCCAGTGGTGTTTCACAGGGCTCAGTGTTGGGGCCCTTGCTGTTTGTTGTATATATTAATGATTTAGACTTAAATGAGGGAGGCATGATTGGGAAATTTGCAGCTGACACAAAAATTGGACGTGTAGTTGATAGTGAAGAGGATAGCTGTTGTCTCCAAAATTATACCAATGGTTTGTTTGAGTGAGTGGAGAAGTGGCAAATGGAATTCAATCCAGAGAAGTGTGAGGTAATGCACTTGGGGAGGGCAAACAAAGCAAGGGAATACTCAATATGCAAGAAGTTATTGAGAGGGGTTGAGGAAGTGAGAGATCTTGGAGTACGAGTCCACAGGTGCTTGAAGGTGGCAGGAGAGGTGGACAAATTGGTCAAGCAAGCATATGAAACGCTTTCCTTTATTGGGCGAGGTATTGAATACAAAAGCGGGGATGTAATGATGGAACTGTACAAAATGCTGGTTAGGCCACAGTTGGAACTTTGTGTACAGTTCTGGTCACCACATTACCGGAAGGACATAATTGGTCTGGAGGGAGTGTAGATGAAATTTACAAAAATGCTTTCAGGGCTTGAAAATTGCAGCTATGAGGAGAGATTGGATAGGCTATGGTTGTTTTCCTTAAGACAGAGGAAGCTAAGAGGTGACCTAATTGAGGTGTACAAAATTATGAGGGGCCTAGATAGGTTAGGCAGGAAAGACTAGTTTCCCCTAGCTGAGGGGTCAATTACCAGGGGGCATAGATTTAAGGTGATTGGTAGAAGGATTGGAAGGCATATAAGGAAAAACTTTTTCACCCAGAGGATGGTGGACGTCTGGAATTCACTGCTTAAGTTGGTGGTTGAGGCTGAAATACTCAACTCAGTTAAAAGGTACCTGGATCTGTATCTGAAGTGCTGTAAGCTGCAAGGCTACGAACCAGGTACTGAAAAGTGGGATTAACATGAGCAGCTAGTTTCTTTTTTTTCTTTTTGGCCAACACAGACACATCAGACTGAATGGCCTCTTTCTGCACTGTAACTTTTCTATGGTTCTATGGTGTGACAGCAGCAGTAGAAGTCAAGGGTGTTTGGTGGGGACTCGGAGGCAGACACAGACCCTGGGGATGGGAAGGAGGAGGTCGGGGAACTCAATTTAGATGGGGGTGGGGTTCTCGGGAAGATAAGAAATGTGCATGTTCACCTTACATCCCGGAAAGAAAAGAGTTCGTGTTGGTAGGTGACGGTGGGGAGGTGGAAGGTGATGCCAGGAGCGTCAACAGTGATGGGGGAAAGGACATGGGTGACTGGGGGAGGAGAAAGGATGGGGGAGCTGAACACATACTTTATAACAACCATTTGCAAAATTGAAAGAGAAAGGAGCCTTGTGTTGGGCGACATAGGGTGCTGCATGGGAGTGTGATCAATGGGTGGGTGGAGATGCAGGTCAGCTCAGAAAGACAACTGAAAGAGAATCCCAACAGGCAGCATTGAAAATGCTTGGGACATTGCGATGAGTGTGATGGATGAAGGCTGTGCATATGTGGGAGGGTGCTTGCATGAGGCTCCGAAAGGCCCTGCCACACACAAACTTCTCCCTCCAGAATCACTTGTGGGCCTGTTGCGTGCAGCTGAACTGCTAGTGGGGGGATGGGATGCAGGGGGAGAACTCGCGAAGCCTGTCAATGAATCTGAAAGACACCATTACACATTATTCAGTGAAAGTGAATATATTTTCGGATTATAAAGTGACAAAATGTGTTCACCTGTGCAATGACTTGTGATTAGATATTCTTAATTTTTCTAGGTCTACCACTTCTTTTAGGTGCTGCTTTGACATCCGCAGCAGGGGTGGAGACACCCTGTGCAATGATTGGCCTTGTTACCTCTGACGACTTTGGTGTGAGTCCTCTGAATTGGGAGCCCCAGCTTGTTTTGGCTGTCCTCCTTTGGGCCAACTGCTCCCTCTGCAGTAACAGAGGACAAGGTTGAGGGGGCAAAGGGGATTCATTGGGAGAGGACAGCTTCTGTGATTCCTGAGTCAATGACTCAGGGTGTCCAGTCGCCTTTCCTTCTCCTTTCGGGTGCCAGAGTGCCTCGGCCTGACTCCTTGTGGGGAAGGAGCACTTGGAGGGATGTCAAGGTGCCCTGTTTTCCTCTCGCATTGCCATTGCAGGAACTAACCCATGGGTACCGCAATGCAGTGCAGGTCTGTGTGCATCTTCACATTCTGCTGGACCAGAGTCTCCATGGCCTCCACCATCCTTCCCATGGAGACCCCCATATGTGCACATATGGACACCACTTCATCAGAGAGCAGCCAGATGCACTCCTCCAACTCACATGCCTCTCTGTTGAGGGCATCCAACAGCTCTGCGTGTTGTTCCCCCACCTTCTGCTGACTCTCCACTGTGAGTTGGAAGGCTGAATCCAGAGGCTCGTCATCTGACTCAGATCTCACAGATGTCTCTTCCCCAGCAGTCCTCTGAGTGCTGGGGAGCTCGGCTGAACCTGCAGTCCATGCAGTGACCACCAGATTGTGAACCTGAGCCTGCTCTAGATCTAGGTCCCATCGAGGGGTGTGTCTCTTCACTGGTGCAAGGTGTGGGTAAGCGCTGTGACAGGTCTTCCAGGCTGCTAATTTCCAGCTCTTTATGGAAGCAGGCGTCCTTTTCAAAGGAGGTGCGGGCCTGGATGGAGCTGAGGGACTGACTACCTGAGGGTGACTGTCACTTGGCAGAGCTCCCTGTGAACCAAAGTAGAGATAATTAGTGCGTGGCAGCAGAGTCAAAAGCAGGAGAGAGAGCACTCACAGTTGCAATGAGGGAGGGATGATGTGGTGCAGGATCCTCACATGGGCGTTCACCGGCGGCCTCACCATTGCCACTGGTACTGTTCACATCCTCACCAGTCAGCGCAATGGCACACTCCTCAAAGTGAGTGAGGGACATAATGTGGGCCACCCTGCGCCGGGACCTCCCCTTGCTGTTGTGAGGCAGCTTCTCCTGCCATGAAAACAGATGGAGAGAGTGTGTGCTAACGCACTACCTTTCCATAGTTTCCCATCCTTCCAAAATGTCAAGTACCCTTGAATATTCATGTCCCAGCCTTGGTCACCTTGCACCCACATCTCTGTAATGACCATCAGGTCATACATATTTATTTCTATTTGAGCTGACAATTCATCCATTTGGTTACAAATGCCACATGCATTCAGATAAAGGCTCTTTACTTCTATCTTATTACTATTTTTGTAAACTATGGCCCTATCTGCTGGCGCACTCTTAAGTTTAAGGGATTCTGTCCCTTACTGCCACATTCTGGTTATCATTACCCATGTAGGGAACCCGTACTATTGCCTTGTCCTTTCCCTTTAATTTACCACATCTCCCTTCCCTTGATCCCTTCTCCCCCCCAATAACCTATTGTAACAATCTTTCCAAAATCATAAACAGAATTACCTGGAAAAACTCAGCAGGTCTGGCAGCATCGGCAGAGAAGAAAAGAGTTGACGTTTCGAGTCCTCATGACTCTTCAACAGAACTAGGTGAATCCAAGGAAGGGGTGAAATATAAGCTGCTTTAAGGTGGGGGGTTTGGGGGGGTGGGGGGGGGGGGGGGAGGTGGGGGTGGGGGGTTGGGTTGGGTGGGGGAGAAAAGTGGAGGGGGGTGGTGTGGTTGTAGGGACAAACAAGCAGTGATAGAAGCAGATCATCAAAAGATGTCACAGACAACAGGACAAAAGAACACATAGGTGTCGAAGTTGGTGATATTATCTAAACGAATGTGCTAATTAAGATTGGATGGTAGGGCACTCAAGGTATAGCTCTAGTGGGGTTGGGGGGAGCATAAAAGATTTAAAACTATTTAAAAATAATGGAAATAGGTGGGAAAAAGAAAAATCTACAAAATTTATTGGAAAAAAACAAAAGGAAGGGGGAAGAAACAGAAAGGGGGTGGGGATGGAGGAGGGAGGTCAAGACCTAAAGTTGTTGAATTCAATATTCAGTCCAGAAGGCTGTAAAGTGCCTAGTCGGAAGAGGAGGTGTTGTTCCTCCAGTTTGCATTGGGCTTCACTGGAACAATGCAGCAAGCCAAGGACAGACATGTGGGCAAGAGAGCAGGGTGGAGTGTTGAAATGGCAAGCGACAGGGAGGTTTGGGTCATTCTTGCGGACAGACCGCAGGTGTTCTGCAAAGCGGTCGCCCAGTTTACGTTTGGTCTCTCCAATGTAGAGGAGACCGCATTGGGAGCAGCGAATACAGTAGACTAAGTTGGGGGAAATGCAAGTGAAATGTTGCTTCACTTGAAAGGAGTGTTTGGGCCCTTGGACGGTGAGGAGAGAGGAATTGAAGAGGCAGGTGTTACATCTTTTGCATGGGCATGGGGTGGTGCCATAGGTGGGGGTTGAGGAGTAGGGGGTGATGGAGGAGTGGACCAGGGTGTCCCGGAGGGAACGATCCCTACGGAATGCCGATAGGGGGGGTGAAGGGAAGATGTGTTTGGTAGTAGCATCATGCTGGAGTTGGCGGAAATGGCGGAGGATGATCCTTTGAATGCGGAGGCTGGTGGGGTGATAAGTGAGGACAAGGGGGACCCTATCATGTTTCTGGGAGGGAGGAGAAGGCGTGAGGGCAGATGCGCAGGAGATGGGCCGGACATGGTTGAGGGCCCTGTCAACGACCGTGGGTGGAAAACCTCGGTTAAGGAAGAAGGAGGACATGTCAGAGGAACTGTTTTTGAAGGTAGCATCATTGGAACAGATGCAACAGAGGCGAAGGAACTGAGAGATTGGGATGGAGTCCTTACAGGAAGCGGGGTGTGAGGAGCTGTAGTCAAGCTAGCTGTGGGAGTCGGTAGGCTTGTAATGGATATTGGTGGACAGTCTATCACCAGAGATTGAGACAGCGAGGTCAAGGAAGGGAAGGGAAGTGTCAGAGATGGACCACGTGAAAATGGTGGAGGGGTGGAGATTGGAAGCAAAATTAATAAATTTTTCCAAGTCCCGACGAGAGCACAAAGCAGCACCGAAGTAATCATCGATGTATCAGAGAAAGAGCTGTGGAAGGGGGCCGGAGTAGGACTGGAACAAGGAATGTTCCACATATCCCGTAAAAAGACAGGCATAGCTGGGGCCCATGCGGGTACCCATAGCCACACCTTTTATTTGGAGGAAGTGAGAGGTTGAAGGAGAAATTGTTCAGTGTGAGAACAAGTTCAGCCAGACGGAGGACAGTAGTGGTGGATGGGGATTGTTCGGGCCTCTGTTCGAGGAAGAAGCTAAGGGCCCTCAGACCATCCTGGTGGAGGATGGAGGTGTAGAGGGATTGGACGTCCATGGTGAAGAGGAAGTGGTTGGGGCCAGGGAACTGGAAATTGTTGATGTGACATAAGGTGGCAGAGGAATCATGGATGTAGGTGGGAAGGGACTGGACAAGGGGAGAGAGAAGAGAATCAAGATAACGAGAAATGAGTTCTGTGGGGCAGGAGCAAGCTGACACGATCGGTCTACCGGGACAGTTCTGTTTGTGGATTTTGGGTAGGAGGTAGAAGCGGGCCGTCCGAGGTTGGGCGACTATCAGGTTGGAAGCTGTGGGAGGAAGATCCCCAGAGGAGATGAGGTCAGTGACAGTCTGGAAACAATGGCTTGATGTTCAGTGGTGGGGTCATGGTCCAGGGAGAGGTAGGAGGAAGTGTCTGCGAGTTGATGCTCAACCTCCGCGAGGTAGAGGTCAGTGCGCCAGACAACAACAGCACCACCCTTGTCAGCGGGTTTGATGACAATGTCAGGGTTGGACCTGAGAGAATGGAGTGCAGTAAGTTCAACGAGAGAGAGATTAGAATGGGTGAGAGGAGCAGAGAAATTGAGACGACTAATGTCGCGCCGACAGTTCTCAATGAAAAGATCAAGAGAAGATAAGAATCCAGAGGGAGGGGTCCAGGTGGAGGGAGAATATTGGAGGTGGGTAAAAGGATCCGTTGAATGGGGAGAGGACTCCTGCCCAAAGCAGTGAGCCCGGAGACGAAGACGGCGGAAGAAGAGTTCAGCATCGTGCCGATCCCGAAATTCATTAAGGTGAGGGCGTAGGGGTATGAAACTTAGTCCTTTGCTGAGCACTGAACGTTCAGCATCGGAGAGGGGAAGGCCAGGGGGTATAGTGAATACACAGCTGGGGCTGGGATTGGAAGATGGAGTGGGAACGGAGAGACAGGCAGGGGTGGAGGGTCCTAGATGGGTGTTGGTGTCGATGAGTTGTTGGAGCCCCTCACGCCTTCTCCTCCCTCCCAGAAACATGAAAGGGTCCCCCTTGTCCTCACTTATCACCCCACCAGCCTCCGCATTCAAAGGATCATCCTCCGCCATTTCCGCCAACTCCAGCATGATGCCACTACCAAACACATCTTCCCTTCACCCCCCCCCCTATCGGCATTCCGTAGGGATCGTTCCCTCCGGGACACCCTGGTCCACTCCTCCATCACCCCCTACTCCTCAACCCCCACCTATGGCACCACCCCATGCCCATGCAAAAGATGTAACACCTGCCTCTTCACTTCCTCTCTCCTCACCTTCCAAGGGCCCAAACACTCCTTTCAAGTGAAGCAACATTTCACTTGCATTTCCCCCAACTTAGTCTACTGTATTCGTTACTCCCAATGCGGTCTCCTCTACATTGGAGAGACCAAACGTAAACTGGGCGACCGCTTTGCAGAACACCTGCAGTCTGTCTGCAAGAATGACCCAAACCTCCCTGTCGCTTGCCATTTCAACACTCCACCCTGCTCTCTTGCCCACATGTCTGTCCTTGGCTTGCTGCATTGTTCCAGTGAAGCCCAACGCAAACTGGAGGAACAACACCTCATCATCGGACTAGGCACTTTACAGTCTTCCGGACTGAATATTGAATTCAACAACTTTAGGTCTTGACCTCCCTCCTCCATCCCCACCCCCTTTCTGTTTCTTCCCCCTTCCTTTTGTTTTTTTCCAATAAATTATATAGATTTTTCTTTTTCCCACCTATTTCCATTATTTTTAAATAGTTTTAAATCTTTTATGCTCCCCCAACCCCACTAGAGCTATACCTTGAGTGCCCTACCATCCATTCTTAATTAGCACATTCGTTTAGATAATATCACCAACTTCGACACCTATGTGTTCTTTTGTCCTGTTGTCTGTGACATCTTTTGATGATCTGTTTCTATCACTGCTTGTTTGTCCCTACAACCACACCACCCCCCTCCACTTCTCTCCCCCAACCCAACCCACCACCCCACCACCCCCCACCCCCACCCACCCACCCACCTTAAAACAGCTTATATTTCACCTCTTCCTCGGATTCACCTAGTTCTGTTGAAGGGTCATGAGGACTCGAAATGTCAACTCTTTTCTTCTCCGCCGATGCTGCCAGACCTGCTGAGTTTTTCCAGGTAATTCTGTTTTTGTTTTGGATTTCCAGCATCCGCAGTTTTTTGTTTTTATTTCCAAAATCATCATGGTCAGAACTCTACTCAAACTCTTTTAGATAAAATAAAACTAAAAATTCAATTTTTATGAATATAAAACAATTATTTGCATAATCAAGAAATCAGAAAATAGGTTGAGTATCTGAATTTATTGAAAATGATTTGTTGCAAAATGCAAAAGATTGCTGCAAATTAGTGTGAAATGAAAATTAACAGCCTAGCAGAAAATACATTTGAATGATATTCTCTTCAGAGCTCCAATGGACTTTCCTTGAAGAATTTTGCTTTACCTCAGTAATTGTGAAAAATGTATCTATTCTTAGCTGATTTCTTGAAACTTAATTTTTGAGTACTGAGGCACTGCAAGTACAGCCAAAGCCTGATAAATGGAAGGTATGCAACAAAGGAGGAGAGATGACAGAGGAGAGAGTAGGGAAACAAATAGTGGTGCAGAAAGAATTTATCTAGGAACAGATAATGAGGTGGCTTGCCAAAGGCAACATTAATAAAGGAGAAAATGGATGGGTACCAACATAGGAAAGAGGAAAGAAGTATGGGGGCATAGGGTTGAGATAGAGGAAATTGCAATAGAAAATTGATTCCTAGCCCAAGTCATGCACAAACATGATGAGGCTGTTGAGCATAGTACAGATGGGAGAATGTACATTATTTTTTTCAGTAGGAGAAGGCCATTGGTCCATCTCGCCTACCCACGAACACACTTCAGTTTCATTACCATGAAAAAATGACTAGGCCAGAGACTAGAGACTCAAACAGTGGAAATGGATGAACGTTTCTGAAACAGTGGGAAACCAGTGTAATCCTAATAGAGTCTTTTATAGAAGCGCAAAGGCTATAGAGAGGGTGGGATCAATGATTGCCAAGTACATGAATTTTCAAAAGGCATTGAATAACAATTTGCACAGATTTTCTCAGGAGGTTACTAGCTAATACTGAGCTGCATTAAAAAGACAACCTTGTGGGATGGACAGGAAATTGTTTGGGAGGTAAAAGGCAGAGAATTGGGTGAAATGAATGCACTTGGATTGACAGGCAGTATCTTAGTGGCCATTATTGGGTTCTCCCAAGTTTCTGCTGCCAAATGTAAATAGCCTGGATTTGGAGTAGAGAGGAACATATTGAAATTGCGAACTGGAATACAAGGTGTATCCAGCTGTGGATTCGTGGGTAGCACACTTCACTCTAAGTCAGAAAGTTGTAGGTTCATTTCCCACTCCTGAGAATTGAGTGCAAAAATCTAGGTGTCACTCCAGTACTGCAGGAGTGTTGCACTGTTGGGGGTGCTGTCTCTCAGATGAGATGTTATACTGGGGTCCTGGCCACTTTCTCACGTGAACATAAAAGATCTCATGGGATAATTTCAAAGCAGAGCGGGGAGTTATCCATGGTGTCCTGTATAATGTTTATTCCTAACCCAACATCACAATAAAAAATACAGATTATCTGGTTGTTTTCATATTGTTGGTTGTGGGAGCTTGCTGTGTGCAAACTAGCTGCCGTATTTCCTATATTACAATGCTCATACTTAAAAAGTAGCTCATTGATTGCAATGTGTTTTAGGATGTCCTGAGGTCCTGAATTGCACTAGATATGTGCAAGTCCTTCTTTCTTATGCAAGTACACAATTTTATAAAAGAGCATCTGGATTTATTAAGCTAATGGTCAGAACAGTATACAGTTTAATGTAATCAATTGTGACATAGTTCACTTTGGACAAACAATTACAACACTACACCAATCAATTTTATAATTCCACAGAAGCAACATTTAGATCACACCATTAACCTAAATATACCCCAGTATCATTTTCTGGAGTGCAGGGAACCTACACCATCACTTGGTACACGGCAGTGCAAAAAATCTTGAAGAGTTGCAGCTTTTAGCAATATCTGTAGGAAATTTATAGCATTGCAGTCAAGGGAAATGTAGATTGGCAGAAAAGTGGAAAAACTCCTCTTTTTGACAGCAGTTCCTTGGAACCTGCTGCAGAAAGGAGGATGCAGATATTTACAGTGAATAAGCACCCTACTATTAGGGCAGTTGTATAATTACTTACCTTTTAAAAAATTTGTTTTTGGGATATGAGCAATGTTAGCAAAACCACCTTTATAGCCCATCCCTACCTCCTGTGAAAAACATGGGCCTTCACTAATTGCTGAGGTCCTTGTGTTGATGGTTTAAAAAGAGATTTATAGGATTTTGACCCACCAACAATGAAGGAATGGTGATGTATGTCCAAGGGACATACAAAAATAATTCAACTGCACGTTTAGCTGATCTCTCCGAAACCAATTCTCATGGAGCTGGTTAACATGTGCACAGTGAAGGCTCTGACCAGGTCCAACCTAAAAAGGTAGTCGAGGTCTTTTTTATGCCATAGGAGCTGAGTTTCGATTTAAAAGACGCCTATCCAGGAAATCAGCTGTAGCTTTGGACCTGAAGGTAGGGCCCTTTCAAAATGGAGCCAACTGTATCTCCGGTGTTAGCAAGGTTAACACCCAATTTTGAGGCTGTTGCTACCTGACAAGGACAGCCTAAATTGCCCTCAATATCTGAGACATAGCTGCACCTGTGCACCTTGTCCTCTAAGGAACTCCTTTTTCTCCTGCAATTTTCTAAGAAACTCCTCTTCCTTCAACCCATCCAAAAATGCCATTGAAACACCCAAGGAATTTCCATCCTGACTATGCCACTTGCTTCAAGTGAAATAGCAGCTGGAAGCATGACTGTTATGGGAAAAAAAGTGTCACAAAGTAGCAAAGAAAATAGAGATAAAGCTGGGAAATAAACAGAACAAAAGAACTAAGCCACTTAACAGACAAGTTTACAAATAGCTCATCAGTCCCACACACACACACACACACACACACACACACACACACACACACACACACACACACACACACACAGGGTAGAATTTGTCCCTCGTCAGGAGGGCGTGGTGGGCAGGCCCGGGAGTGGACGTGAAGCCAATCACCGCCCGCGATCGGGCCTCGACATGGATTTCACACAGGCTGCCCAATTAACGGTCAGCCAGCATGAAACGCACGTTGCAGTGCTCAGCGCTGCCGGGGTGGGGCAGGAGGAGCATGGCGTGTAAGTGTGTGCATGCAAAGCTGCCTCAGGGAGCTGAAGAATTTTGAAAATTAAAAAAAAAATTTAATTGTTTATAACGTGAACAGGGGCATGTTAGAAATTAGTTTGAAAAATTTTTATTTTTTTTTAAGCACCGAACGAAATCTCATCCCACCCGTGGATGAGGTTTCGCAAAACATCCAAAGGCCGCTTGGCCTTTTCGCCTGCCCGCCAACCGTAAGAACTTTAATGGCCTTAATAGGCCTGTTAATTGTCAGCGGGCGCACTACCGACTCCCGTGTGCACCTGCCGACTGAAATATTGCATGAGTTTGCAATGACATCGGGACACTCACCCGACATCATCGTGCGTCATTTCACACTGGATCAGGTCAGGCGTGTGCCCACCAGATGAACGCAATTCTGCCCATACACACACACACACACACACACACACACATTTAATTAGTATTTTCAACAGGGTGGCTCCTCATTAGAGACTAAAGTCAGAAAATTACCCTCTACAGACTGTATCTCCTCAGCAGCAGTACAGATGGTGTGCCAGTGGAAGTGGGGTAGAAAGCAACAGGTCCATGCTTACACTACCTGTGGCTTGCATTACATGTCAGATACCAGGATGAGAGTGAGGTTGTTGTATTAGGGTGTTCGGAATAGCAGGGGTTAATTTGGGACTGGAGGACAGTACTGTGCACAGTGTGATGCAGAGAAACACATGACAGTTGACAGGAGACAGAGTGATGCACGGAAAGTCTGAGAGAAGTCGGCATGAAGATAGTACCTAGTTAGGGCTAGACATTGGTGATATGTGTATTGTGCATTAACAATAAATGGTTTATGTTCAACCACAAAAGACTCCAGGCCTCTTAGTGAAACACCAAACAACCTTACAACAGAGGTAATATTTGAGAAGGGGGGCAAGTCTGGAACATAACATCATCCTATATGCTCTCAGCCAGCCTCATGTTTTTTTTCTTTCACGAGAGGTGGGTGTCACCAGCTAGGCCAGTATCTTTGTTGCCCCTGCCTAATTGCCCTTGAGGAGTTGGTGTGAGTTGCCTTCTTGAACTGCTGAAGTCCCTGTAGTGTAGGTATACCCACAGTGCTGTTTGGGAGGGACTTCCAGGATTTTGAACAGTGGAGGAACTGAGATACATTTCCAAGTCAAGATGGTGATGTTCCCCATGCATCTGCTGCCCTTGTCCTTCTAGGTGGTAGATGTCACAGGTTAGGGAGGTGCTGTCGAAGGAGCTTTGGTCAGATTCTGCAGCAGATCTTGTAGTACACACTCCTGCCACTGTACGTCAGTGGTGGAGGGTATGGATGTTCAAGGTGGTGGATGCGTGCCAATCAAACGTGCTGCTTTGTCCTGGATGGTGTCGGGCTTCTTGTGTATTTTTGGAGCTGCACTCATCCAGGCAAGTGAAAAAGTATTCCATCACACTCCTGACTTCTGCCTTGTAAATGGTGGACAAGCTTTGGGGAGTCAGGAGGTGAATTACTTTCCACAGAATTCCAAGCCTCTGACCTGCTCTTGTAGTCACACTTGGCTGGACAAGTTCAGTTTCTGGTCAATGATAACTCCCAGGATGCTGCTTGTGGGGGATGCAGTGATGGCAATGCCCTTGAATGTCAAGGGGAGATAGTTGGATTCTTTCTTGTTGGAGATGCCATTGCCTGGCACTTGTGTGGTGAGAATGTTACTTGCCATTTATCAGCCCAAGCCTGAATGTTGTCCAGATCTTGCTGCATATGGACACGGATTGCTTCAGCATCTGAGGAGTCGAGTACAGTGCTGAATGCAGAATATCGCTCCCTCCAGAGGGCTCAAGAGTTGCAGGTGTTCCTGGCCCCACCGGTTCTCTGCTTCTCCCTGTCCTGCAAGAGAGAGGGAAACAATGAGAGGAGGGTTTGATGCTGGATAGCATTAGTAGGTGCATGAGAGCGAGGTGGAACATCAGATAGTTAGACGATAGTGTTGATTGCACATGACTCAGTGATGGGGGCCGGTGCGTTGAGCAGCTGGCAGTACAGTGGGTAGGAGATATCATTTGAAGATGCATTCACAGATCTTGAACACCTAGTATGAGATCATTTGAACTTTTTCTGACACTGCAGTGTGTCCTTGGGGCCAGAGTCCAGGAATTGACCTCCCTGGCCACTTGCTCCTATTCCCTTCTCAGTGTGTGCCTTGATGGTCTTCTGACCTCCTTTGGGAACATGGCATTTTTCCTTCTTTCCAGTTCCATCATTAATGCCTCCAGCAACAACACATCAGAAAAGTTGGGAGGCTTCTCACTGGCTTTTCTGTCCAGAGATAGTCTGCAGTAGCACCTCTTTAAGAAGGGTAGGTTGCCTTTAAGAAGCACAGGCTAGCTGGGCCCTGTACTAGCCATACACATAACTAGACACCCTGCTGGGCATGTAGCCAATCAGCAGCACATACCGAGCTGAGCCACATGCCAATATCATTTAGATGCCTGCTTCAACAGGATCGGCCAGGGGTAATTGCACATCTTGATCTCAGTGACCCAAAACGGCCCTACCCAGTTTCTCCCCTGCAAGAACTGTCCAGGATGGCAGGGCATCTGCCTTCCCTCATGTTAAGGGACGCCCTCCAATAGCGAAGTTAGAAATCACAGGTACGACATCCCATCCTCCCCCATTGTCACGCAAAGCATTTCTAATTATTTTCATGAGATAACGAGGTGAACATCAAAGTTCACATTTTACCAAACAGTACCAAACAGCACATTGACCAACTATAACAGATACCCTTGCAGGAAGCTGTGAGTCACAGTGAAGAAAAATACACCAACCAGGTGATGGAAAGAAAAGGTTGAGCACAGTATACCTCAAGCATGTTTAGCCATATATTACAATGTGAGTCATGCCTCATCCCGGCAAGGAACAAAGAAAAGTGAGTGAAGCTGATTATACCTGGAATTGGAGGATTAAGATTAAATGTAAAAACAAGCACAAAACTACCTTAGCACCCAATAGATAAAAATAATCTACTCTTTATGACTCAAAGGAAGTGGGGAATGAAACAAACGTTTACTCATACTTCAAACGCCACCACCTCTGAAAGCAGCTTTCCCACTGTTTTCATCTTTCATCCTAAAGGTACAATAACCAGCAAATGTCACAGCAAATGTAATTTGACATAGCTATACTTTCCAATATAAGGAAATGGGCAGCATACAAACAGCTGCCTCAAACTCAGCTTCATGCCAAATGTCTCGGATGCCAAGTATTCCAGCTCTTTGCTGCAGATCCTAAACCTCAGCAAATCATCCATGTTCATCCCATACTTTTTGGAACTACCCCACAACTATGCTGCAGATACCCCCATCTACTAAAGCACAGGAGCACAGACACAGAAACCCAGAAATGTTACAGCACAGAAAGAAGCCATTAGGCCCATTGTGTCTGTACCAGCTCTCTGAATAAGCAATTCATTTAACGCCATTCTCTCGCATTCTCCCCTTAACCATGCACTCTTCCTTTTTAAATAATGGTCTAATTCCCTTTTGAATGTTTCAGTTGAACCTGTCTCCACCACACTGTCAGACAGAGCATTCCAGACTTTAACCACTCACTGCATGGAAAAGTTTCTCCTCATGTCACTTTTGCTTCTTTTAATTACTTTAAATCTGTGCCCTCTCATTCCTGATCCTTTCATAAGTAGGATTAGCTTCTCCATATCTACTCTGTCCAGACACCTCATGATTTTGAATACCTATATCAAATCTCCTCTCAGCCTTCTTTTCTCCAAGCAAAACAGTCCTAACTTCTCCAATCTATCTTCATAACTTAAGTTCCACATCGCCGGACCTATTCTAGTAAATCTTTTCTGCACTCTCTCCAATGCCTTTAAATCCTTCCTAATGTGTGGCACCCAATACTGGATACACATAGGAACTCTTGCCCCTCACTTAACAAAATATACATAAGACTGGTTTTTAATTGGTAATAGCCATATTTGTTAACATTTCCTCCATGCTAGACTAAGATGTAGCTATGAATATCAAAGATGAAGGTATTCTCTGAAATGACCACCTCAGTACTTCGAATGCATCATTAAATTATAGGCCCCACCTATTTGTTCCAAAGGTACAAATGGAAGTTGAAGATTTCATCCTATTATTCTTGGAAGAGCAAAGCATTCTCAAGATGTCATAACCAACATTCCTCTCTCAGCCAACACAACCAAAAGAGGCAATGATATAATTTCATTACTGTTTACAGTGTCACTGTTACAGAATTTGCTCCCACTTTTCCTTACATAATAGACACTGACTTCTTTAAACAGTAATTCATTGTGTGAAATCAGCTCATCCTCAAAAATCCCACCCTTGACCCTTCTGTCCTTCCAATCTAACACCAATCTCACTTCCCAAATCCATGGCCATGTTCTCCACAGTTCCCTGTTTAAATATCTTTCAATCAGATACCCACTGCAGCTGCAGCTACACCAAAACAAATCTAATTAAAGTCATAAAAGTCTGTGGCTGAGACCATGGTGTATTATCACTCCTCAACTTCCTGGAGTTCCTTGGAGCTTCTGACACCATCAGCCAAAACCACAACAATCTCGGTTAAAAGCTTCCCATTTGTTGTCCAGCTCAGCGTGACTGACCACTCTTGGCTATATGATTGCTGCAAGAGGACTTCCATCAATTACTTCCTTTTCCACCCCTAAACCATTACTGCCAGAGTCCCCCAAAGGATCGCCATGATCCTTGGCCTCATCCTCTTCATCATCTTCATGGAGCCCCATGGTGATCTTATCCATAGACATGGGGTCATCTTCCACATAAGAAAAAAATTGTTTTAAAGATACCAAGCTTTACATCGCCACCACTTCCCTTGACCTTTCCACTGCCAGGCCACTTGTCCAACAACCAGTTTTGAATGAGTCATGATTTCCTCCAGCTAAACTTTGGGAACATCAAAGCCATTGACCTAGGAATTCTGCCACATGGTACCTGTTTTGCAGGTACTGCAGGTGGTATGACCAGCATTGAACCTGTTTACCACTTCTGATATGGAAAGGTGTCCTGATTTCCTCTGTGTTGGGGAGGGTGGTGGGGAATGGGTTCCCTGAAATGCTAAGTTGATAATTCCTCCTTGCACCCACTTTTCTGCAGCTGTACGTCCATTTGAACATGATCTGGCCTCAGAAAATCATGAAAGAGCATCAGTATAGGTGGAAATTAGGAATAGCAAGTGTCAGAAAATACTGGTGGGAGTAGCTTATAGGCCCCCTAACAGTAGTTATACCATTGGGCAGAGCATTAAGCAAGAAATTATTGGAGCTTGTAACAAGAGAAAAGTAATAATTGTGGGAGCTTTAACCTTCGTATAGACTGGGACAATCAAAGGGGTGGTCCAAAAGATGAATTTGTAGAATGACAGTTTTGTGACAGTTTCTTAGAGCAATATACTATGGAACCAACTGGAATAAAGCCATCTTAGACATGGTATTATCTAATGAAGCAGAATTAAATAGTAATGTTACAGTAAAAAATCCACTGAGAAATAGTGATCATAATACCATTCAATTCTATGGTAAGTTTGAAAGTGCCATATTCCAATTGCAAACAAGAATCTTAAACAAATCCAGCTACGTGGTTAGGAGGGGAGAACTGGATAAAGTTAATTGGGTAAATAGACTGAAAGGTATGGAGGTAAATGAACAGTGGAAAACATTTAAAGAAACAATTCAAAATGTTCAACAAAAATACATTCCATTGAAAAACATAAACTCAGCAAAAAAGACCTATCCATGGCACACTTAGGAAGTTAAGGATAGTATGAATTAGAAGAAAAGGCTTACAATGTTGCAGAAAAAGAGTAGCAAGTCTGAGGATTAGGATTAGTGTTTTAGATACCAGCAATGAGACACCAAAAAGTTGATAAAAAGGAAAAAAATAGAATTGAGAGTAAACTAACCAGAATTTTAAAAATAAATTGTAAGAGCTGTCATAAGTATATGAAAAGGGAGAGAGTAGCTAAAGTAAATGTCAGTCCCTTAGAAGCAGAGACAGGATAATACATGGGAAATGAGGAAATGGCAGGGGCATTGAACAAATATCTTGTACCCTTCTTCACAATTGAAGACACAAGTTTCATACCAGAAATAGACAGTAACCTAGGGGCTAAAAAGAGTAAGGAAATTAATAAAAGCAGAGAAAAAGTATTGGCAAAATTGAGGAACTAAAATCCAACAAATCCTCAGGAACTGATGGTCTACACCCTCGGATTCTAAAAGAAACAACTGCAGAGATAGTGGATGTACTAGCTATACATTTACAAAGTTCCTTAATTTCATGGACGATCCCATTAGATTGGAGGTTGGCAAATGTTACACCACTTTTTAAGAACTGAGGGGAGAGAGAAAACAAGCAGGACAGATAGCCGAACATCAGTTGTTTGGAAAATGCTGGAATCTATTATTCAGGAACTCTTAACAATGCAATTAGAAAGGCATAGCATGATTAGAATCAGTTAACATGGTTTTACTAAAGGGAAATCCTGTTTGACAAATTTATTAGAGTTTTTGAGTATGTAGCTAGGAGGGTATAAAGTGCAGCCAGTAGAGGTCATATACCTGCATTTTCAAAAGGCATTCAATAAGGTGCCACTCAAAAGGGGATTAACATATTAGCATGGATAGAGGATTGGCTAGCTAACAAGAAAAAGGGCTTTGGCATAAAAGGGTCACTTTCATGCTGAGAAGATGTAACAAGTGGAGTGCCACTGGGATCAGTGCTGGGGTCTCAACTATTTACAATCTATATCAATGACCTGGATGACGGGATCGAATGTATCATTGCTAAATTTGTTGTTGACCCAAAGATAGGCAGGAAAGTAAGTTGTGAAGAAGATGTAAGAAATCTGCAAAGCGATATAGGTAGGTTCAGTAAGTGGGCAAAAATTTGGCAGATGGAGTATAATGTGGGAAAATATGAACTTGTCCACTTTGGCAGGAAGAATAAAAGAACAGCATATTATTTAAATAGGGAGAGAATGCAAAACTCTGAGGTACAGAGGGGTCTGGGTGTCCTGGTACATGAATCACAAAAAGTTAGTATGTGGGTATAGCAAGTACAGGAAGTCAAATTGAAAGTTGTTGTTTATTGCAAGGAGAATGGACTATTAAAGTAGGGATGTTTTACTACAGTTGTATAGGGTATTGGCGAGACCACGTCTAGACTATTGTGTACAGTTTTGGCCTCCTTATTTAAGAAAGAGTATAATTGCATGAGAAGCAGTTCAGAGAAGGCTTTTGTGACTGGTTCCTGGAATGAGGGGGTTATCCTATGTGGAAAGGTTGAACAAGCTGGGCCTGTGTCCACTAGAGTTTAAAAGAATGAGAGGTCATCTTATTGAAACATATAGGGAAATATTTTCCCCCCGTTGGGGGGGGAAGTGCAGGATCAGGCACAGGCATGGGCGGGCCCGCCCAGCGTGACATCCGCCAGGAAGCACTGTGCACTTCCTATGCAGGCGGGGGGGGGATTCCCTCAGCTAGGAATGCGCTCTTTCGCACATGTGCGCAAAAGAGCGCACAGATCTCCCTGAGGCTAAGTGCTGCCTCAGGGAGATTGGCTCGTGAGTTGGGACATGTCCATAACTTTTATTGAAAAATTTGATAAAAATTTAAATACCCTCATGAAACCTCATCCTGCCCATGGATGGGGTTTCATGCTTTTTCCGAAGCTTGCCAGGGCTTCTGGCCTGCCCACCAACCTTAATTAGTTTTTCAATGGCCTCAATAGGCCATTGACAGGTTGGTGGGCGCACAGCTGACTCGGCTGGAATGTGAAAGTTGTAGGTGTTGATGTTCAAAGAGACTTGGGTGTGCACATACAAGGAATGTAGAAAGATAGTGTGCAGGCGCAGCAAGCAATTAGGAAGCAAATGGTACCTTGTCCTTTATTACAAGGGGATTGGAGCACAAGAATACAGAAGTTTTGCTACAGTTGTAAAGGGTTTTGGTGAGAGGCCACATCTGGAATACTGTGTGCTGTTTTCACCTCTACATTTACGAAAGGATATACTTGCCTCAGAAACGATACAACAAATGTTCATAAATCGGTCCCTGGGATGAGGGGGTTGTGCAGGCTGAGCAAACTGGGCTTGTATTCTCTGGAGTTTAAAAGAATGTGAGGTGATCGCATTGAAGAGACTTGACAGGGTGGGAGATTGAGAAATTGTTTTCGCTGGTCAGGGAATCTAAAACTTGGGTACAATCTCAGGTAAAGGGGCAAATTATGTAGGACTGATATGAGGAGAAATTAGTTCACTTAAAGAGTTGTGCATCTTTGGAATTCTCCAGACAGTTGTGGATGCTCCATCATTGAAAACGTTTAAGGCTGATCTTTGGTGTCTCAGGAAATGAGGGATACGGGGAGCAAGCGGGAAAATGGAGCTGAAGCCCAAGATCAGCTATGACCATGTTGAATATTTGAGCAGGCTCGATGGCCATATGATCTACTCTTGCTTCTAATTCCTGTGTTCTTGTGCCATCACTAAAAGAGGAGGGTTGGTGTTGTAATATTATTCACTTTCTCACAGAATTAGATTTGTACCTCCTTTCACTTTAATGTCGCTGAAATTTCTTTCCCTTCAACCTCAGCTTTGGTGAAGACTGAAAAATATCTTAACTTGGTTTTGAAACTTTATAAATGCTGAAATAAATACTTATTCCCATATGCAAGTACTTACTTTTAATTGTACACATTCCGTTAACTTTGATCCAATGGTTAGAAGTTCCAATTCTCCATTGGGCTTGCTCACTGCACAAGGTGCATTTGCAGCTAGGCATAATTATTCAAGTAATCTGCAGCAGATTTTTTGGGGCAATCAGAACACATAGCTCCACGGACCAATTGTATGAGCAGGGCAGGCAGTTACCCAGGGCTCAGTGCACACGTGATCTCTGCTACAAACCCACCTAGAATATGTGAGGCAAGAGGGAGGGTAACTTATTAGTATATGATGAGACTAGAGGCACATCTTGGGCATCCACAAAACAACCGACAGGCTACCCAGAACGAGAAAACATTAAAAACTGGGAAATAAGAGTACTGTTTTTTCCTTCTGGGTAGGCCAAGGATTGACAGGCCATCCTCGGAAACACTCTATTTTTGCCTCCAACAGATTCCGTTCTAACTCCACTCAAAAAAAATATTTATCTTCCGGGTATTTTCCCTGGCCTGGTTCCCCCAATCTGCTCAAGAAGAACTGCCGTAAGAGCCTTCTGTGAGGTTCCAAACATAAGCATTCCCAACACAGGGAGTCTCTGCCACAGCCCCCAACCTCAGCTCTTTCGTATCACTGGTCTTTTAAGGGATGATGTACAGTCAGAAGGGCCTAGGAATTTTAGCCCAAGTGTAACTGGTAGGTAATAGTGTTGGCTCCCCCTACTGATATTTTATCCATTACACAACAGTACAAAAACAATCAGTAAAGGTGTGTGAGCTAATTTCATCCAAACTCTCCTTTGCTTACAAGACTACAAATTAGGATCAAGAATATCATAATGAATCAGTACTCCTTCATGTTGAACATCATTTGGAATGAGCACTGAGGATAGCAAGGGAATAGAATATACCCTGGGTAGGGCACTTTAATGTTTATCGCCAAGAGTGGCTTGGCAGCCCTGACCAACCTGGCCGAGTGTAGAAAAATATTTCTGCCAGACTGGACGTGTAGCAGATGGCAGGAGAACCACTAGGTAAAAGAAACCTACTTGGGCTAATTCTCACCAATCTATCTTTCACAGCTGCACTTGTCCTTGATAGTATTGATAGTAGTGACTACTACACAGTCTTTCTGAAAACAAAATCCCATCTTCAAACTAAGGGCACCCTCCTTCCCACTGTGCACCAATACCACCCTGCTAAGTGTGATATTCATACTAGATCTCGCAGTTCAAAACTGAGCCATTAGCAGCAGAATTTTATTCCACCACAATCTGGGACTTCGTGGCTCGGCATATCCCTCACTTTACCATTATCATCAAGTCAGGCAGCCAAACCTGATTTACAAGGAATGGAGAAGAGCATGCTAGGAGCAGCACCAGGTGTACCTAAGAATAAGTCCTGTATAAAGCAGGACTAATGCAAAAGCAGCATGTCTTAGACAAGAGCTAAGATATCTCATAACCAACATATCAGATCAAACTCTGCTGTCCTTCCACACCCATTCGAGAATGATAATGGACAATTAAACAACCAACCAAAGGGGGAGGCTCCAAATCAGTCAGCAAAAGCCACATTGTCCTCATTGACAAAAGCCATTGTACTCTCTTCATATGATACTGCATCTTCAACAATGGTGAATCCAAGCACTTGGGTGCAAAAGACAAAGGTGAAGCATTCATAACCATCTTCAGTCAAAAGTCATCTCGGCCTCCTCCTGGGGTCCCAACAAATACAGCCAATTTAATTCATTATATGTGATATCAAGAAATAGCTCAGTGCACAGGGCTGACTATGGACTGTAACAAAAGCCCAGTTCTAGTACAGAATGTGGATACTTGTGCAACTATGCCCGGTCCACAAAAAGCAGGACAAATCTAATCCAGTTAATTATCAACTCATCAGCCAATCACAACCATCAGCAAAGTAAAGGAAGATATCATTGACAGTACTATCAAGTAGCAGTTACTCATCAATAATCTGCTCATCAATGCTTGATTTCTTTTCTGACAGAACTATTCAACTCTAGACCCCATTACAGTCTTGGTTCAAAAATGGACCACAGAACTGATTTCCAGAGGTGAGGTGAGAGTGACAGGCCTCGACATCAAAGCACCATTTGACCAAATGTGACATCAAGGAGGCTTATAAGGCTGGTGATTCACCTCTTGATTCCCCAAAGTCCTTCCACTACTAATGAAGATCTGGGAGAAACTCTCCCCTAGTTGGAGTCATAACTAGCACAAAAGGAAGCTGGTTGTGGTTATTGAAGGTGAATCCTCTCAGCCCCGGGATATCGCTGCAGGCAGTGATCTAAGCCTGACTGTCTTCAGTTGAGTTATTAATGACCTTCCCTCCATCAAATGGTCAGAAGTGGGTGTGTTTGCTGATGTTTGCACAGTGCTCAGTTCCATTCCAGTAGTCCATGCACACATGCAGCAAGCCCTGGCCAACATCCAGGCTTGGACAAATGAGGAGCAAATGACACTCGTGCCACACAAGTACCAGGTACTGACTTCCCCCAGCAGGAAGGCATTAACATGGAACTCCTCACCATCAATATTCTGAGGGTCACAATGGACCAAAGACCATCTACAAGATGCACTGCAGCAAATCCCCAAGGTTACTTCAACAGCACTTCCCAACTTGTGACCACTACTGCCCAGAAGAACAGGGCAGCAGGCAAATAGGAACAGCAGCCCCTCTAAGTTCCCTTTTAACTCATCACTTACCATCACTTAACTCCTCACGCAGCATCCTCACTTGGAAATAACTGTTCCTTCATCGTCAATGGGTCAATTTCCTCCCTAACAGTACAGTTGTTGTCCCTACACCAGAAGGACTGCAGCAGTTCAAGAAGGTGGCTTACCACTACCTACTCAAGGGCAGCTAGGCAATAAATGCTGACCTTGCCACTGACACCTCCATCCTGTGAATGCACAAATAAAAATAGGGGGAAATGGTACAGCAGCTCTATAAACTATGTTTGCTCTCAGCTGTGCAGGTGCATGTCTGTGCTTCATTCAGTAACACGCCGCACAGTGCAACAAACAAGCCATGCACAACCAATGTTACCTTTAAGATGCATGCACATGTGACTGTGCAGCCATCTTAAACGTACCACACTATACAACAAGCAAGCCGCAAACAACGAAGAAATATCAGAGGGAACATTCCTTACAAGTTCAGGGAAGAGAGCAACTGGGGGTGTAAAAGGATATGGGGTGGGAGCATTCGGAACTCTGCAGGCTGAGGAAGGGCAAACACGAATCTGAGAGGTCAAAGGAGACAGCAAACAAGAGATCTGTGACCTAGAGGTAAAAGGCTTTTGAAATTCGAGAAGCCGAAAAGAGGAACTAGAGATCCAAGATACTAGCAGAAGGGGAAATTTGAAATATGAGGCTGAGGGGAGAACTGACTGGAGATCTGAGAGGCTGAAATGATGGAGGAACTGGAGGTTCAGGAGGGTGAGAATAGGATGAGAATCAGCGATCTGAGAGGTCAAGGAAGGATAATATGAAGATGCAAGAGGCTGCCAGAGCAGTGAGGGAGAGAGAAAGGAAAAAACAGTGCTGTTGAAGTAACCTTGGGGATTTGCTGCAGTGCATTTTGTAGATGGTCTCTGGTCCATTGCGAATTTATATTGCACCCTTCACGACACTACCAGATGTCTCAAAGTGCTTTGCAGCCAATGACGTACTTTTGGAACAAAAACAGAAAATGCTCAAGAAACGTCCATGGTGAAGAGGAGGCGACTAGGACCAGGGAACTGGAAATTGTTGATATGACGTAGGGCATCAGAGAAATCGCATATGTAGGTGGGAAGAGACTGGACAAGCGGGGAGAGAACAGAGTCAAGATAGGAAGAAATGAGCTCTGTGGGGCAGAAACAGGCTGACACAATCGGTCTGCCAGGACAGTCCTGTTTGTGGATTTTGGGAAGGAGGTAGAAGTGGGCAGTCCGAGGTTGGGAGACTATGAGGCTGGAAGCTGTGGAGGGAAGATCTCCAGAGGAGATGAGGTCAGTGACAGCCTGGGAAACAATGGCTTGCTATTCGGTGTGGGGTCATGGTCCAAGAAGTGTCTGAGAGTTGGCGCTCAGCCTCTGCGTGGTAGAGGTCTACTGCATTCACTGCTCCCAATGCGGTCTCCTCTACATTGGAAAGACCAAACGCAGACTGGGTGACCGCTTTGCGGAACACCTTCAATCTGTCCACAAGCGTGACCCAGACTTTCCTGTCGCTTGCCATTTCAACACACCACCCTGCTCTCATGCCCACATGTCCATCCTTGGCCTGCTGCAATGTTCCAGTGAAGCTCAACGCAAACTGGAGGAACAACATCTCATCTTCCAGTTGGGCACTTTACAGCCTTCTAGACTTAACATTGAGTTCAACAACTTCAGATCATGAACTCTCTCCTCTTTCCTCAACCCTTTTTATTCCTTTTTCAATATTCATTTTTATTTTTTATCCACTTATTTTTATTTTTATTTATTTTCATTTTTATTCATTTATTCATTGATTTATCCCCACCTTTTATCCTATTTTCAATCTTTTTTCCCCATCACCGTCCCCTGCCCCCTGCCCCTGCACCCCCCCCCCCCCCGCCAAACAAGGACCATCTGTCACTTGTTCATGTTGTTCTTTCCAGAGTGCTTACCCTTCTCCTGCTATTATCACATTCTGCTTTCTTACCTTAATGCCACTATCAGCACCTCCTTTAGCCCTTACCACTATCAGTAACACCGCGTTTGTCCTTTTGTTCATGACATCTTTGTCAATCTCTCCTTTGCCTCCATCTATCACTGGCCATCTATCCAGCTTCACCTGCTGCACTCCCCCCCCCCCCAAACAGTATAAATTTCATCGCATTTTTACTTCTCTTTAGCTCTGAAGAAGAGTCATACGAACTCAAAACGTTAACTCTGTTTTTCTTTCCACAGCTACTGTTAGACCTGTTGAGCTTTTCCAGCATTTTCCGTTTTTGTTTCAGATTTCCAGCTTCCGCAGTATTTTGCTTTCGTCAAAGTGCTTTTGGAGTCACTGTTATAATATAGGAAATACGGCAACCAATTTGAACACTGCAAGCTCCCATAAACAGCAATGTGATAATGACCATCTATTTTTGTGATGTAGATTGAGGGATAAATATTGGTCATGATACCAAGGATAACTCCACAGCTCTTCATTGAAATAGTGCCATGGATTGTTTTACATCCACCTGAGAGGGCAGATGGGGCCACAGTTTATCATAGCCAAAAGATGGCACCTTCAACAGTGCTGCACTCCTTCTGTATTCATAGGAGTGTCAGCCTTGATTTTTGTGTTCACGTCCTGGAGTGGGAATTGAACCTGGAAACTTCGGATTCAGAGGTGAGATTTCTACCAAGAGAGATGTGGCTGACATGAGAGAACCAAAGTTTTGCACATCGGACAATACAATAGAGATTTCTGATAAATATAATCAGCCCAGAATGTCCTGAAGACTTGCACAATCATAATGATGTATTTACATTGTAGGGCCCATTTTACAGCACAGCTGAATCAGATATTGTGGCATTAGTGAATTAAGCCATTGCTAACACTACACCATAATTTCCTTGGCATTTTGGTGCCATTCCATCATTATCATCACCAAAACATTGAGGACATTAATTATCATAGCTCCTCCCCCTCCGCCATATTGACAGTCATTGATTTCCTGAATTAAAGCTATATGTATTGCTGCTGTAATTTAGAATGTATAATAATGCCATTTGTGGGCCCTTGGTGTTGCCATGCCTAGACCAGTTTCCTTTAAACATGATGATCTGATCTAAATTTGATAGTTTATTGCTCGACATCAAATTAGAACTAAAAGTCTGGCTATGATATTTTAGTGGTTATGTTACTGAGCTAGCAAGCCAGAGCCTGAACTAAAAATTCAAAGAACATGAGTTCAAATACCATCATAACAGCCTGAATTCAATATGAATTCAGAGGAAAAACTGAAAATGACAAACTAACTCCAGTAAGTGGGGCCATGAAGCTTTCAGATGAAAATCTTCAGGAATGTCTTAGATTGTATCAGAGACAATCAGTTGTTGCTCTCTGAGCATTTCCCACAGGAATGGCTGCTGAGAGAAGTTGAGTACATCCATCTCAGAGAACTGATCAAATTTCTGACACCCAGGTCTTCAAGCAGAGTTCAGCAACCCTCAAGACATACCAGAATGAAGAGAACTCCTAACTCTTGTGAGTTAGGAAAGCTCTTACTATGAAACAATGAAGAAGATAGCAGGATTTATTACCATGGCTCTTACACCTTAATCTTGCATATCTAGGAATATGTCAAATTTTTGGAGGATTGTTATCTATGGTGGGAGATTTTTGGGGACACCCTGAATGAGTACCAAAATCCTGATCACTCCCCTATAAAGTGTGCATCAAGTTTCAGCTGATGTTCACTGAGCTACACAAAGGCAAATGCCATGAGACTGCTTTCCACCTGATGGCACGAAACACCAACAGGACAACAACCTTCATCAACAGTGCAAACTTGACAAGATGTGGAGCAGTTTTACAGTGTACATCTTCTTCCGTAAGTTCTTTCAATGCATTAGTTACATTTATTTTGCCCAGGGGCCTTATTTTGACAGCCAACAGAAGGGCCAAGTTAAACCTCACATTCCAAAACACATTGAGGAGACAATTTGAAAATCTAAGAGCATACCAAAGTATCTAATGTTTCAGTAATACAGCTCAGCAAATGTGATGGAAAGCACAAGTTCTGCTTAATATTTCATTAATGCTGAATATTTTATACAATAGACATGTTAGTGCCATTTTTCTTCAGACAGAAAACTATTTTTGATGCATGTAAGAGTTCCACATTTATGAAACATAAATCAGTAGATGCATGCTCCCTTGAATATTGAGATCAGTCAGATATAATCTCAGCCGCACGATGATCAGGGCAAACATCTAATCAAAAAGATGGACCACTGGCTGCACTAGTTCTGATTTACCCCCATACTCATTGTAGCCCTATTGTAATTACAAACCCAGTAAATGTTGGAGTAAGTAAGCAACAGTGGGATCAGTGATCAGAATGATGAAATATACTGCAAATTGCTGATTTTAATGGTGCTGGAAATTCTGGGCCGATGCTACTTTAAGCCTGTACAACACCCTACCTGAAGAGCCACTCCAGTCGAGACCTTTCTGATTTTCATTACAGCCTGCTCCAAAACCATGAGCTAAAGCACTCATCCCCATTCCAGATGTTTCAAATTCTAAGCAGCTTAACTGGAAGCTAAAGATGCTGTCTCTCCCTAACGTTCAAATCACATAGCAGTACAGAAATTGTAATTGTAAAAAGTAAATCTATTTGTCCTAACTGCCCTTCACTAACAAACCCAGTACTAAGTGAACCTGGCCAATAGCATATTGTCCATTAGAAAGGTCTGAGAGTATAGGGAATGGGAAAAACTAGATATTAGAAGGACTGACGGAATGGGGAAAATGGGGTCCAAGAGGCTGACAGGAGGGGAAATGGAAAACTGTAAATGCAAGAACTAAGGGGATAAGTTGAAGGGAGATTTAATAATCTGCGGTTTTGGGAATGGGGGCGGGAGAGGTGGTCAGACTCGTAAGGTGGAGCTCAAAGAGGCTGATGACACAGAGAAGAATCAGAGCTCCAAACAAGTGAGCTGAGGTCGAAACTGAGTTCCAAGAAGCTAACAAGCCATAGAGTCAAAGAGGCCTACTGCACAGAAAAAAGCCCTTCAGCCCATCGAGTCTGTGCCAGTCAAACAAGTATCTAACTATTCGAATCCCATTTTCCAGCACTAGGCCCGTAGCCTTGTATGCCATGGCATCACAAGTGCACATCCAAATACTTCTCAAATGTTATGAGGGTTTCTGCCTCTATCGCCCTTTCAGGCAGTGAGTTGCAGATTCCCACCACCCTCTGGGTGAAAAAATTCTTCCTCACATCCCCTCTAAACCTCCTGCCTCTTACCTTAAGTCTATGCCCCCTGGTTGTTGATCTCTCCACCAAGGGGAAAAGTTCCTTCCTGTTTACCCTATCCATGCCCCTCATAACTTTATACACCTCAGTCATGACCCCCCTCAATCTCCTCTGCTCCAAGGAAAATAACCCCAGTCTATCCAGTCTCTCCTCATAACCAAAACTCTCCAGCCCAGACAACATCCTGATAAATCTCCTCTGCACTCTCTCTAGTGCAATCACATCCTTCCTATAATGCGGATTCCAGAACTGCACGCAATACTCTAGCTGTGGCCTAACCAGCGTTTTATACAGTTCCAGTATAACCTCCCTGCTCTTATATTCTATGCCTCGGCTAATAAAAGCAAGTATCCCATATGCCTTCGTAACCACCTTACCTACCTGTCCCACTACCATAAGGGATCGATGGACATGCACACCAAGGTCCCTCTGATCCTTGGTACTTCCCAGGGTCCTATCATTCATCATGTATTCCCGTGCCTTGTTTGTCCTGCATCAAGTGCATCACCTCACATTTATCTGGATTAAATTCCATTTGCCACTGATCAGCCCATCTGACCAGCCCGTCTATATCCTCCTGTAATCTAAGGCTATCCTCCTCACTATTTACCACCCCACCAATTTTCATGTCATCTGCGAACTTACTGATCAACCCTCCTACATTCAAGTCTAAATCATTTATATATACCACAAACAGCAAGGAACCCAACACCGATCCATGTGGAACCCCACTGGACACAGGCATCCAGTCACAAAAACACCCCTCCACCATCACCCTCTGCTTCCTGCCACTCAGCCAATTCTGGATCCGATTTGCCAAATTGCCTTGGATCCCATGGGTCCTTACCTTCGTTATCAGTCTCCCATGTGGGACCTTAACAAAAGCCTTGCTGGAGTCCAAGTAGACTACGTCAAATGCATTTCCCTTATCTACACACCTGGTGACCTCTTCGAAAAATTCAATCAAATTGGTCAGACATGACCTCCCCTTAACAAAACCGTGCTGACTGTCCTTGATTAATCCCTGCCTCTCCAAGTGCAGTTTAATTCTGTCCTTCAGAATTGCTTACAATAGTTTCCCCACCACTGAGGTTAGACTGACTGGCCTGTAGTTCCTTGGTTTATCTCTTCCTCCCTTCTTGAATAACGGTACCACATTGGCTGTCCTCTAGTCCTCTGGCACGTCTCCTGTGGTCAGAGAAGTATTGAAAATTATTGCCAGCGCCCCTGCTATCACCTCCCTTGCCTCACTCAACAGCCTGGGATACATTTCATTCAGGCCTGGAGGTTTATCTACTTTTAAGCCTGCCAGACCACTTAGAACCTCCTCCCTTTCTATGCTAATTTCTTTAATTATATCATAGTCCTTCTGCCTGATTTCCATACCCACATCATCCCTCTCACTTGTAAACACCGACACAAAGTATTCATTTAGAACCCTACTTACACCTTCCGGCTCCACACACAAATTAGCACTATGGTCCTTAATGGGCCCTACTCTTTCCCTAGTTATCCTCTTACTCTTAATGTACTGGTGTAATATAACTTTGGATTTTCCTTTATTTTACTTGCCAATGTTTCTTCATGCCCCTTTTTTGCTCTCCTAATTTCCTTTTTAAGTTCCCCACTACACATTCTATACTCCTCTAGGCCTTCAGCTGTTTTGAACCCTTGGTATCTGCCATAAGCCTCCCTTTTTCTCTTTATCCAATCCTGTATATCTCTCGACATCCAACGTTCCCTGGATTTGTTGGTCCTACCCTTTGTCTTTACTGGAATATGTTGGCCCTGTACTCTCCCTATTTCCTTCTTGAATGAGTCCCACTGCTCTGACACAGATCTACCTAAAATAGCTGCTCCCAGTCCACTCTGGCCAAATCATTTCTGATCTTATTAAAATCAGCCTTCCCCCAATTTAGAACTCTGATGTCTGGCCTATCCTTGTCCTTTTGCCATAAGAACCTTGAATCTAACTGAGTTGTGATCACTATCTGCAAAATGCTCCCCCACTGATACCTCTACCACTTCCCTGGCTTCATTCCCTAAAATTAAGTCCAGGACCACTCCCTTTCTTGTAGGACCTTCTACATACTGGCTTAAAAAGCTCTCCTGGATGCACTTTAAGAATTCTGCTCCCTCTAAACCTATCACACTATGGCTAACCCAGTTATTGTTGGGAAGTTGAAATCCCCCACTATTACTACCCTATTATTTTTACACTTCTCTGAAATTTGCTTACATATCTGCTCTTCTATTTCTCTCTGACTGTTTGGGGGCCTATAGTACACTCCCAGCAACATGATTGCTCCTTTTTTGTTTTTCAGTTCTACCCATATGGCTTCATTGGAGAAGCCTTTTAAGATGTCATCCCTCCTTATTGCTGTAATTGATTCCTTGATCAATATTGCGATACGTCCTCTTCTTTTACCTCGTTCCTTGTCTCACCTGAAGACCCTATATCCTGGAATATTGAGCTGCCAATCCTGCTCCTCTCTCAGCCATGCCTCTGTGACAGCAATGACATCATACTTCCATGTGTTAATTTGTGCCCCCAACTGCCTTATTCATCAGACTCCTTGCATTAAAATAAATACCATCTAACCTTACCAAACTCCCTTGTGCCTTAACTGGCCTATAATTTCTATGCCTTCCAGACTCACTTGCTTTCTCTTCTAATTTTGGCTGTGCATCTCCCCCTCTGAACCTCCTCTCAGGATCCCATCCCCCTGCCAAGTTAGCTTAAACCCTCCCCAACAGCACTAGCAAACCTCCCCACAAGGATGTTGGTCCCATTCCAGTTCAGGTGCAACCCGTCCACCTTGTACAGGTCCCACCACCCCCAGAAACGGTCCCTAGCTTAATCGGTTTCCTAGCTCCCTAAATTCTGCTTGCAAGACCCCATCCCTCTTTCTACCTGTCATTGGTACCAATATGTAGCACAATCTCTGTCTGTTTGCCCTCCCTCTTTAGAATGCCCTGCAGTCGTTCAGTGACATGCTTGACCCTGGCACCAGGGAGGCAACATACCATCCTGGAGTTACGTCTACAGCTGCAGAATTGCCTGTCTGTTCCTTTTACTATCGAGTCTCCTACCACTATTGCTCTTCCCCTCTTTATTCTCCCCCTCTGTGCAGCTGAGCCACTCACAGTGCAATGAGCGAGGCTGCACTCCTCAGAGGAACTGTCACTCTCACCGTTTTCCGACACAGAAAAACGGTTCTCGAGTAAGATGCACCCTGGGGATTTCCTGAATACTTGCCTGATATCTTTCTTCTAACTGATGGTCACCCATTCCCTCTCTGTCTGCACTTCCGTAAGCTGTAGGGTGACCACGTCTAAAAACGTGCTATCCACGAAACTCTCAGCCTTGCAGGTGCACCTCAGAGCCTCCAGCTGCCGCTCAAGCTCCTAAACTCGGAGCTCAAGTAGCTGCAGCTGGTGGCACTTCCTGCAAACGTGGTTGGTCAGTGCGCAAGGAGCGTCTAGGACTTCCCACATGTTACAGGCGGTACATAATATGGGACTGCGCTGCCCTGCCATGCCTCTAGTTGAAAAAAACCTTGCTTTAAGTTACATACAGTAAAAAAATTATAAATTATTTATGTACTTCAGATAAAAACTAGAACCCTTACCTTTCCTTAGCTTAATCTATTTTAAACTGGAGAAAAACTGGAGAAAAACACTTACCCACTACTCACCAATCAGCTCTCACCTTTGTGCTGATGTCACTGTTTGAAACTTCCCCACACTCACGCTGGCTCTGATCTCTCTGCCGCTCTCTCGTGCTGTCTTGTGATGTCACTCTTGTTATTTTCAACAAGAACTGACTGCAGGACACTCTTCCCAGTGAATGAGTTAAAGCTCTGGGAGGCTGAGTTGAAAGGGTGGATTGCTAAAGTACGTTTTGGATGGGGTGGTTGGATAAAATACATCAATCTTCTGGTTCTATTGTAATGGGTGTACACCCGTGAAGGACATTGGTATATTCATTGCATTTTTAAGACCTGACTATAATAGATCGTTGGAGGCTACACTTCCTATTGACGATCATAACTGAATTTTGTCAGTTGTTTGCCCTGGACCTGAAACCTACATCATGCTGAGTCACTGCAGCTGATGTCCAAAGCCAAGCACATCATTATGCATGACAGCACTGAACATCTAGGGAGCTGTGCTGAATCCTTCATATTAAGACAGTAAAGAATCCTAAGACTCTGCATAGATTTAAGGCAGAGGTCTGGTTTATGCCAGGGGCAAAGGGGGT
Organism: Carcharodon carcharias; assembly: GCF_017639515.1. NCBI lineage: Eukaryota > Metazoa > Chordata > Chondrichthyes > Lamniformes > Lamnidae > Carcharodon > Carcharodon carcharias. Next base: position 28,072,915 of record NC_054479.1, read on the forward strand.
ACGATAGCGTAGTGCTAACATTAATGAATTGGTAATCCAAAGGCCTGGACTAATGATCAATAGAAATTAGTTCAAATTGCTGCCAGGAGCTGAGGAATCAAAATTAAATTACTGAAATAAATTAGGAATTAAAAAGCTGGTTTCAGTAATGCTGACCATGTAACTACTGAATTGTTGTAAAAAATCTGTCTGGTTCACTAATGCCCTTTAGGGAAGGAAATCTGCCATCTTTTCCAGGTCTGGTGTTTATGTGATTCCAGACCAACAACAATGTGGTTGGTTCTTAACTGCCCTCTGAAATGGCCATTCAATTGTCAAGAAGGTGCCTCCCCCAGCACCTTCTCAAAGGCAATTAGGGATGGGAAATGCTGGCCTTGCCAGTGACACCCACATCCTGTCAATTAATAAAATAAATACCCTCTATAGCAGTAGCTCATGATCTCATCTGAGATTGCCTAGAAAGTGCCAATACAATGAGGTGCCACAGCTTTTCTGTAAGCACAGGCCATTCACATCCTGAAGTTTTAATTGAGGTGTGTTAACAGAGCGAGTGGTGCATTTCAATTTCATCCTTCCAGAAAATAAATTAATCTAATCGGCCTGGAGGGAGATGAGGAATGTAATCCTAGCAGCAAGGTCGGTAGCCTGAGGTTTCGTAAGACAAGGAGCACTATCAGGTTTGCCAGGTTCCAGCCAGACGTGGAACAAACTTATAGGACTGATTCCTAGTTGAAGGGTCATGAGGACTCGAAACGTCAACTCTTTTCTTCTCCGCCGATGCTGCCAGACCTGCTGAATTTTTCCAGGTAATTCTGTTTTTGTCATAGGACTGAATCTTGCATTCTGAGGTCAGGCATGTACCTGACCCGAACACACATAAAATAGCACAAAAAGATGTTGGGCATGCGTCCTGATGTCATCGCGCATGTATGCAATACTGAGGTTGGTGGACACGTCCGAGAGTCAGAGCAGCGCCCGCCGACAATTAAAGGGCCAGTTAAGGTCATTAAAAAGCCTATTGACCACAATTTTACGTTGCCTGTGCAATTTTTAGCTCATCGCACAGACAAAATGGGCAGAATTTACATTTTAATCATTTCCGAATCCAAGGGTGAGATGAAATTTCCATTAGGATATAATATAAAAAGAAATATCTGGGGACGGTATTTTTATGAGGTACGATTTCAGGTGCTTGATTATGCTGCATGGACATTTTTTGCGGGGTTTTTGAGCTTTCTTTTATTATTTGGAGGTCTGCAGCTCTCTGAGGCAGCTGTCTGCCTTCAAGGAGTTCACTGGTAGCGCTCACCAGCACCCATGGTGACATCAGCACCCACCCTCTTCCCAGCCCACTGGCAGTGCTCAGCGTTTCTCAGGGCGCGTTTCACGCTAGCTGGCCATTAATTGGCAGCGATGCACTTCACAGTTGCTGGAGGAGCTGGCAGAGACAGAGCACCCATGGCGTCAGCAGTCAGAGGATGCAGAGGACCAAGCACATGCTCAGTCAGTGGCTGATGACGTGCCTCTGGAGTCGTCCACGATGCAGCAAACTCAGGAAATGCGGCCGGGTGTGCGGGAGCAACTGGTGGAGATACATGAGGCTATGTTTGGCTTGGTGTCCTTGGTGGAGGAGTCTACATGGACCATCACCGATGCAATGTGCCTCATAGCCAAGTGCCATGCGTCCTCCATGGAGAGAGTGGCGACTCTGGGGATGCGCTCAGACCAGCAAGCCCTTGCATTGGCAATGACCTCAGCTGGCCAGTGCCAGTGTGGGAGATAGTCTGGGCACCAAGTTTCCAAGCTCAGTGCCCATCCATTCACGGTGAGCAGGGAGGTCCGAACCAACCTCACATCGGCACAGCAGTTGCAAGTCATTTCTGCAGGCTCTTCTCAGGGCGCTCCAGATGAGGGTGGCAGCTCCTCCGCCCCTCTGCCAGTGACCGTTGCATCCAATGAGGCTACGATGACTGAGGAGATGCCAGCTGTGGAACTGGCAGCTCCCTCCCAGGCGGGGCCAGCACAGGCTCCACGGGCCAGAGGATGACCACCAAGGTCATCGAGGCCAACAGGACAGCAAAGTGAGCAGGCTGTCTCAGATGCCAGTCCCAGCGAGGGGGCAGCACCAAGACGTAGCACCTAAAAGCGTAAACATGAGGCACCTTAGGCACACCACGGATTTATCACTGGTGCTTTTGTGTTGGCCCGCAATGAGGTCTTTATGATTTGGTGTAACATTGAACACCTTTATCATTTTGTTCTCTCAAGTTCCTTTTGTTACGCCATTAAATTCAGACATGTCACCAAGCCTGAGGGTGCCTCTTTTCCTCTGCAGGTGGATGGTTTCCAATAATGTTATGAGTGATTTGTGGGGCATTCAGCTTAATGTTCCTAACCAGGCAGATATTGCACTCAGGTATCAAGTATGGAGCCTACAATCCAGGCATGTCCTGGAGGTCCATATGTGGTGTGCTAGCTGAAGTTTCATTGGATTAAAGCCTCCTTGGAGTAGTCCTGGGTTGGCATCTACCTCCTCAGCATTTCCCTGTGTAAGCTCATCCTCGTACTCACTGCTGGACTCATCTTGTGCACTCGCAGCCAATGCATCTACATCTTCTTCGTCCACAGCGCCTCCCTTTCCAGCACAAGATTATGGAGAGTGCAGCATGTAACCACTAACAGTGACACATGCTCTGGGGGATACTGGAGTGCGCCCCCAGGCATCAGAAGCACATCTTGAGAAGACTGATGGTTCTCTCCACCACCGCCCTTAGTGGAGACATGGCTCCTATTGTACCGCTGCTCAGCTTCTGTTCTTGGATGGTGGAGAGGCATCACGAGCCACCTTCTGAGGGGATAGCCCTTGTCACCTAGCTGCCAACCATCCAGCCAGGCTGGGGCACTGAAGTGACCCAGTACCTGGGAGTGTCAGAGGATGTAGGCATCATGGGAGCTGCGTGGGTATCTTGCACAGACTTGTAGAATCAGCATCTTGTGATCACTCACAATCTGCAAGTTCATGGAGTGGAAGCCCTTCCTGTTCTCGAAGGCATCGGGCTCACCTACTGGCGCCTTGATGGCCACATGTGTGCAGTCTATAGCACCTTGGACACGGGGGAAGCCAGCAATGGCTGCGAAGCCTCTGGCTCGCTGTGTCTGGCTTGCTTGGTCCCAATGGTAGTGGATGAAGGTCAATGCACACCTGAACAGAGCGTCTGTAACCTGCTTGACACAAATGTGGACAGCTGATTGGGAGACACCGCAAAGATCACCCACCGACCCCTGGAAGAAGCCAGAGGCATAGAAGTTGAGGGCAGCTGTGACCTTTAGAGCCACTGGTGTGGGGTGTCCACCCACACAGTTAGCGGAGATCTCAGGCCCAATCATCTGACAAATATAGTTGACTGTCTCCCTTGAGAGACAGAGCCTCCTTCGCCACTGCACCTCAGACATATTGAGGTAGCTGCTTCGCCACCTGTATACCCTGGCAGCAGGATAGTGGCATCTTCTACTACCCCTTCCACCTTGGATTACCTCATGGCCCTGCACCCCTTGTGCCTGCACCTTTCCTCGTAAAGGTGGCTCCCCTGGAGGCTGAATAGTACACCCTTCCTCCTCAGGGAAGGTGCCTCCAGTGGAGAGTTCAGCTCCCATTCCCAGGCTAAGGAAAGGCTTCCTGAGACCTGCAGGCCCAGAAATGATTCTTCACTGCAGAGTGCTGAACTGAAGGTTGTGAGCCCAGTCCAAGAAGCTGGTATGCATTTTGAAGTATTTCAGCTCACATAGGCAAGTATCAGTAACTTTGCAAATTAAATATTTGACAGAGCATAATTGCGATCCCAATGAGCCCTCTTATCCCCCCGCCCATGGATGAGATTTATATAAATGTCTCCTAGCCGCCTGCCCGTTGCGCCCATGTGATGACCCGAAGATCGCATGGGCCCTGAGAAATCACCGTCAGTTGGCGCCTCGAGGGCCTTATGTGGCCCGTTAAATAATGGCAGACGTGCATCAGATATCATTGCACACTCACGCAATGAAATATCGCGATGGCGTGTGGTGATGTTGGGATGCTCACCCAAAGTCACCACATATCATTTTACGCATCAGTGCGCAGGGCCCGCCCCCACATGTCAAGGGGAAAATTCTGCCCTATGTAATCATTAAAGGTTAGATTTGATAGGTTGATGAAGGAAAAGAGTTTGAAGTGGTACAAGAATATGGTGGGTAATTATAATTGGAACTACTCACAGGGAGGTTAAGTGCCAACATGAACTGACTGGGCTGAATTTCATCTTGCAACTTCTAGTTATTTTTTCCAAACCCTCCAAATGTCAAACTTCAAAATGAAGATCCACGGCATTTCATTTGCAACAAACCAGTCCATGTGAGTACTTTTGATGACAATAAGTGTTTAATGCATTTTAGCATGTGAATAGCTCTACTTCTTTCTATCACTGTGATTCCCAGAAGAATTAAGGGTGATTTTATGAAAGGAAATAACATTCTGAGAAGGCTTGACAGGATAGATGCTGAGGAGATGTTTCCCCACATAGAGGAATCTAGGACCAGGGGTCAAATTTTCAGAATAAGGGGTTGCCCATTTAGGATGGAATTAAGGAGGAAGTCCTTCTCTCAAGGTAATTAGCCATGGTCCACAAGGAACCATAGACATCTCTTTCTGTTAGAGAGAGAGAGAGAGAGAACAAGTGGTTCTATAGTCTGTGTGGCACCATTCCACATCAAGCAGAGGACAAGGCAAGGAGGCAGCCCTCCATGAACTACTGGTACAAAGATTTAACCCATGCTGATGGCATAATTCTGCACCACACTCTAGGCATCTAGCCAACTTAGCTAACCAACCCCCTTCTTCTTCTCTCAGAGGGCTATGAATCTTTGGAATTCTCTACTGCAAAGAGCTGTGAAGGCTGAATCATTGAATGTATTTAAGGCTACGATAAACAGATTCTTGTAGGGGAATCAAGGGTTCAAGGGAACATGCAAGAAAGTGGAATTCAAGTCAAGATCGGATCAGCCATGATTCTATTAAATGGCAGAGAAGCTTGAGGAGCTGCTACGGCCCAGGCCTGCTCTTATATTCTTATGTATATTCCTTTTAATCAAGCCTCCTACTACTCCATGGTGGAATCTCAGTGGTAAGAGATTCAAAGATTCTATGGTTGGCCCATATCATCAGAAGCCTTGGGCACCTGAGATAGCTCTCATCCTGGAATAGCAGAGGTCCCTAAGTGGCCTGCTGAAAGCTACAAATCCTGTACTGCTGAAGATTCACCCTGGCTTCTTACACGTATATGTGCAGACCTTGGAGGGGCCTGGTGGGATGCCATACATGTCATAATGGGCCTTAACTTCCAACTAGCATCAGAAAATGCTGGCCTGCAGGAATTAGAAGAAATAAATGCATACTTACCTGGTCTTGAAAATTACGCTGACCCTTCCGTTCGCCGGAGCTGCCTGGGGCCTGCATCAAAAGACTCTTCACAGGCCCCAGCAAAGTGCAGCTCCAGTGGATTCAAGGAGGCCACGACCCCTTTCTTACAGCACGTGCTGCCGTAAAGCAGGTAAGTTTAAAGGGCCCGGAAATTGACAGGCCAGGCAGGAAGCATGTGTCTAAGGTAAGCAGAGAGGATTTGGAGGGTAGGTCTGGGGTCCGGTAGGGATCCGGGGAGGTCGGGGTGTCAGAGGTCAGGGGTGGGGGGGGCTGCAGGGTTGGGGGTTTGGGGGGATAGGAGGTCGAGGGGTGGGGGTTGGGGGGGCTGGTCTGGGGTGCGGGGGGAGTCCCATGTGGTGGGGTTTGAGGGTGTGGGGGAGTCCCGTGGGGTTGGCCTGGGTCTTTACAATAGTTACCCAAAAGTTAGAAGAGGGTTTAATTCTTCAAACTTTTTCTGGGTGACTATTGGTATAACCCTGGCAGAACCATCCGAAGTTTGCAATTTAAACTACATTTTCGGATGGTTCCCAGCGCAGCGCTATTGTCCAGAGCAAGTGTGCACTTCTGGGCAATTGCCGTGCAAACCCATACCTGGGAACTTCCGAGAGCGATTCCCCAGCGCACCTTTGGGGTAGCCCCAAATCTGACACTGGGGAGTTACGGCACTATTGTCTTGTGAAACAGCACCCTCACCATAAGACCATAAGACCATAAGAATAGGAGCAGAAATTTGGCCATTCGGCCCATCGAGTCTGCTCCGCCATTCAATCATGACTGATAAGTTTCTCGACCCCATTCTCCCCGTAACCTTTGATCCCCTTACCAATCAAGAACCTATCTATCTTGGTCTTAAATACACTCAATGACCTGGCCTCCACAGCCTTCTGTGGCAATTAATTCCATAGATTCACCACTCTCTGGCTAAAGAAGTTTCTCCTCATCTCTGTTCTAAAAGGTCTTCCCTTTACTCTGAGGCTGTGCCCTCGGGTCCTAGTCTCTCCTACTAATGGAAACATCTTCCCCACATCCACTCTATCCAGGCCTTTCAGTATTCTGTAAGTTTCAATCAGATCCCCCCTCATCCTTCTAAACTCCATCGAGTATAGACCCAGAGTCCTCAAACGTTCCTCATATGTTAAGCCTTTCATTCCTGGGATCATTCTCGTGAACCTCCTCCGGACCCTCTCCAGGGCCAGCACATCCTTCCTGAGATATGGGGCCCAAAATTGCTCACAATATTCTAAATGTGGTCTGACCAGAGCCTTATAAAGCCTCAGCAGCACATCCCTGCTTTTATATTCTAGTCCTCTCGAAATAAATGCCAACATTGTATTTGCCTTCCTAACTACCGACCTGCAAGTTAACCTTAAGAGAATCCTGGACTAGGACTCCCAAGTCCCCTTGCACTCCAGATTTCTGAATTCTCTCCCCATTTAGAAAATAGTCTATGCCTCTATTCTTCCTACCAAAGTGCATGACCTCACACTTCCCCACGTTGTATTCCGTCTGCCACTTCTTTGCCCATTCTCCTAACCTGACCAAATCCTTCTACAGCCTCCCCGCCTACACAATACTACCTATCCCTCCACCAATCTTTGTATCATCTGCAAACTTAGCCAGGATGCTCTCAGTTCCTTCATCTAGATCGTTAATGTATAAAATGAAAAGTTGTGGTCCCAACACTGACCCCTGCGGAACTCCACTAGTCATCAACCGCCATCCTGAGAAGGACCCCCTTATCCCCACTCTCTGCCTCCTGCCAGACAGCCAATCTTCTATCCATGCTAGTACCTTGCCTCTAACACCATGGGCTCTTATCTTACTGAGCAGCCTCCTGTGCGGCACCTTGTCAAAGGCCTTCTGGAAGTCCAAGTAGATAACATCCATTGGCTCTCCTTTGTCTAACCTACTCGTTACCTCCTCAAAGAATTCTAACAGATTTGTCAGGCATGACCACCCCTTGATGAAACCATGCTGACTTTGCCCGATTTTACCATGCACTTCCAAGTATTCTGAAATCTCATCCTTAATAATGGACTCTAAAATCTTACCAACGACCGAGGTCAGGCTAATTGGCCTGTAATTTCCCATTTTTTGCCTCACTCCCTTCTTAAACAGGGGGGTTATATTAGCGATTTTCCAGTCCTCTGGGACCCTCCCTAACTCCAGTGATTCCTGAAAGATCACCACTAATGCCTCCACTATCTCTTCAGCTATCTCCTTCAGAACTCTGGGGTGTAATCCATCTGGTCCAGGTGATTTATCCACCTTCAGACCTTTCAGTTTTCCTAGCACCTTCTCCTTGGTAATGGCCACAATACTCAGCGCTGCCCTTCGCTCTCTTGAACTTTGGGGATGTCACTCATGTCTTCCACTGTGAAGACTGACGCAAAGTACCTATTCAGTTCCTCTGCCATTTCTTTTTTTCCCACTACTTCTCCAGCGTCATTTTCCAGCGGCCCAATGTCCATTTTTGCCCCTCTCTTATACTTTATATATCTAAAAAAAATTTTGCAATCTTCTTTTAAGTAGATGTCTGCTGGGGGGCCGCTAGTGTTGGTTGAAGTTCTGTCTAGCACTGATCACCAAGGAAACAAGCTGAATGGTGCCAATTAGATTCTAGAAGCTCTGAGATTCTCATTAACTGTGAGAGTTTTTCCTTTATTATCTGATCATGGATCTCTTTAACAAGTGAGACTTCTGGCTGCATTAGCTTTCAATTCTACTTTTATTTCCTTTCTGCCTTTTCATTTTGATTTCTAAATAATTCAAGATATCAGTGACTCTATTTAATCTGTACACTCAGTCCACTTATTAACTGTGCTAAGCCTTGTTATATAAGAAAAAGTTATTTAATTGAACGTAATGGCCCTGAAGTTCTACATTATTATTGGCATAGGTTTAGTGTATAATCAGGAAAAGAAATCTTTTGGCAGATAAATGAGATGGAAACCATTTTTGCCAATATCACATTCCAAAATCAATCGCTCCAAATTCTCTCAGGCTTTTTTTTAAGCCCTTAATGCTATTAGCTTGCCAAGTTCCAAAATAACTTATTTATACTTTTATATGTTATAATGAGGGTCCATAGTGCTGGAGCCCTGAGTTTTCTGCCTTACACTCTCAATGCATTCAAGGTAAGTTAAACTGAAAATTATAGGGATGACACAGCTGTTGCCAGGGTCAGTTGAGGGGGGCAGAAGTGAGGAGTTTGTGAGCCTGAAGACTCTGGAGAGTTTCAAAAGCTGTTGTTCAAGTTCCAAAACCTGGAGCTCAAGTTTTGGCAGCTGGTGCCACTGCCTGCACATGTGGTCATGTAGGCCATGGGAAACATCCATGACTTCACACATGCCACAGGATGCACATTCCACACAACTGAGCTGCTCTGCCATGCCTTAACTTTACCTTGCAGACAATTTAATATAAACTGGAGACTAGAAACGTAGATTTTATTGCTCCTAGTAAGCTTTACTACTGCCAGTAGCCTTACTACTACTTATGAAACCTTACAATTACTAATAAGTTACCCAAGTTTTGGAATATAAATGAGAAAATACTCACCAACCAATCACTTACCTGTTACTCTGTGAATTTTTCTCAGAGCATGGCTGGTGGACAGACTGAGTCTCCCTGGACCTGCATTCTCTCTCTTGCTTCTCCTCGCACTCTTTTAAATCTCCCAAGGGCTGTTATCTCTCTCTCATTCCTCTTTGCACTGTTTTAAGTCTCCCTGGGACCATGCTCTTTCTCTCGCTTCTCCTTGCTTTAAGTCTCCCAAGCATTGCTCTCTCTCTTTCACTCCCCCTCTCACTGTTTTAAGTCTCCCTGGGGCCACTCTCTCTCTCTCTCTCTTTACATAAAAAGGCTTCAGAGGAGATCTGTTCCCTTAAGATCTCAAGCCACAGTTATCTCTCATTGCTCCCTTACCTACACAAGTTCCGAAATATGTTCTTTAGGGTCAAATCTTGTGTAGAGATTGAAGGATAATAAAGTTAAGATGCTGCTTTGGAAACTGAGCACTCTTGGACTCCTATGAATGCTTTTTTCACTTCAAAAGAGTCTAGAACCAGGAGACAAAGTCTCAGAATAAGGGATAGGCCATTGAGGACTGAGAGGAGAAATTTCTTCACTCAGAGGGTAGTGAATCTTTGGAATTCTGTACCCCAGAGGGCAGTGGGAGCCCAATCATTGAGCATGTTTAAGACGGAAATCGATAGGTTTCTGGAGACCAGTGACATGAAGGGATATGGAGATAGCACGGGAAAGTGGCATTGAGGTAGTTGATCAGCCATGATCAAATTGAATGGCGGAGCAGGCTCAATGGGCAGAATAGCCTACTCCTATTCCTATGTTTCTATGTTCCTAAAATACAATTGTTTAGTACCATAATATTCACAAAATTCGATTGTTGCAAATTTCTATCATTTATAAATATATTCAATGTCCATTTTCTTCTCTTCAAAGTTGTAAACTATGGACTCTGACTGAAAGGATAAGCAGACAGTCACAGACGTTTCCACACCCTGACCTTTCTAAAACTGACTGGCTGAGACACAAGGGAGTGATTCACAGAATCACAGAATTATTACAGCACAGAAGGAGATCATTCAGCCCATTGTGTCTGCACCGGCTCTCAGAATAAGCAACTTACCTAGTGCCACTCACCCACCTTCTCTCCTTAATCCTGCATGTTTTCCTTTTCAGATAACAGTCTAATTTCCTCTTGAATGCTTCAGTTGAACCTGCTTCCACCACACTCTCAGACATTTTGAGTCCGTATGACTCTTCTTCAGAGCTCTTCCTCAACTCTGAAGAAGTTATACAGACTTGAAATGTTAACTCTGTTTCTCTCTCTCTCCAGATGCTGCCAAGCCTGCTGAGTTTTCCCAGCATTTTCTGTTTTCATTCCCATCTTTTCCTCATCCCTGGAACCATTCTTGTGAATCTTTTGGGCACTCTCTCCAATGCCTTCACATCTGCCCTAGAGTGTGGCTCCCAGAACTGGATGCAAGGCTCCAGTTGAGGCTGAACCAGAGTTTTATACAAGTTTAGCATAACCTCCTTGATCTTGTACTCTATGTCAATTCATAATGGAACCCAAGAGAATTTTTCATTGTGCCACGACCCCACCTACACTAAGTCTAATGTGTAGCTTAGTTGGATTGGTGGACACTGCAGCTGCATGTTGAGCCCAGGGTCCAATGTTAAGAGATCTGCAGACTGGCCCGTGTCAAAAACTGAAGAGAAGCAATTTTCAGAGAATTTCTACGCACAAGTACTATTGATAAAGCTAGACCTTTCCAAAAGAAACGTCCTTCTTTTTGCATGGACCTCTTTCTCCAGGTGTAGTAAGCCCCAACAAGCTGGCAAGTCTCCAGCCAAACATGTCATTGGAGGGCAGATGGTCACAGGCTTGGAAATGTGACTAGAGTCAGCAAAGCAACAGATGTCCCATCTTGCCAAAAATACTCCTAAACAATGGGAAATGAAAAGTCCAGGCCAAAGCATTTTGTCTGAGTTCTGTACAACTATTCTGTTTATAATGGAGTGGAATGCAGCATGTCACTGTTGTTGCACACCATAGACCTCAAGAAATAATAATTTGTCTACTTAATCTCACTCATTATGGACCAGACTGGTCATTCCCAGAAGACACTAGTCTAGCTTATTTTAATTCTCCCATGTATATATGAATTTAATTGATGTAAAAACACACTTGCATATTAGAGATCTATATTCAATTTTAACTTTTGCTCCAGATTTCCACTGACCCATCTGGTGCCTTTATAAACTATTCATGCCTTGTTCTTGCAGTTTATGACATTAGGCTATCTCAGTACTCATGCAGGCTAAATGTATTCATAGGCGGTTAAATAATGCATCTTCGTCTTGACAAGTTAACATCCCGGTTATTTTTTTCTTTAAGCAAGTGTTCGAAGAGAGTGTATCGTTTTGCTGCATCTGCCAGATTTTTATGGGGAGGATTTTTCCCTCATCAGGCTGGCATGGGGGTGGGGGCAGGGCCAGGAGCAGCCAGCCAGTGTGAACTGCGCCCTGAAACACTCAGCGCTAACTGGGTGGGGGGGAGGAGAGCGATCGTGGAAGTCAGCATGGGCGCAGGCTCACAGAAAGCTCCCTGAAGGTACAGAGCTGCCTCAGGAAGCTGAAGATTTTCCACATTAAAAATAAAGCTTTAAAAAATAAGGAAAACATGTCCCCTCGTGAGCAGGGAGTGTTTCAAATGAGTTCTGAAAACTTCCATTCTATTTTTAATTAACATCGGAAACTTCATCTGTGGATGAGGTTCCCTCAAGAATCGAAAGGCCGCTTGGCCTATTCACCCGCCCGCCAACCATAAGGTTGGATGGGCAGGGAAAACTATATTTAATTAATTGAGTAATGGGCTTAACAGCCATCTTAATTGTCGGCGGGCGTGCTGCCGACTCCCGCACATGCACGCCGATCGAAATATTGCACGGGTGCGCAGTGACATCAGGGCGCTCACCCAACATCATCGCGCGCTATTTTATGCTCGTGTGTGTTGGGCGAACGCCCGGAAGCTGAGGTGAAAATTCAGCCATGTATCTTGTTCTTTTGCTTTCATTTAAATCTTTTGCCAAACAGCAAAAAAATATACAGTACTTCGCTTTTTGAATGAATTCCAATCTTTTTGTAAAACTTTTATTAGAATTACTACACGTTGGTTCCCCGTTGCATCACCCTGATTAAAAGCATCATGCTGCCTCAAATACCCGGGATCCCTCTCTGCTAAGTGGGCCAAAGTGGACTTCCCATGTCAGCTTCAGCCCCGTGTCAAAGATTTCATCCTCAATCCCAGTGAACAGGGCCATTGTGATGGCCAGGGCACGGTCCTATCTTTTAAGATGAAGAGGCCCACATCTGCTCTGCTCGAAGTCCCTTGAGCTTCATTGGGATTGCAGAAAAACATTATTATTTGGAATCTTCGGCTGTGATACCAAGCCAGACCTGTTCTCCCGGGCATCAGACTAATCCACAAGCATCCTTCCAAAGAGTTTGACAAACATATTAACATGTTAAGTTTTCAGCTCTTATATTTTTATGTCAGTAAGCCAGATTCACTATCAAGTTTCCCAAGAACAATAACATTTTCCTTAAAAATCATCAAGATAATGGACTTGTGTACTGTGTGTGAAATATTTCTCTTGCACCTAGTATCAGGTCAAATAGTTGCTGCACAGGCTAGATATGTTTCAAAATCTCTTTGGTCTTCCCCAGCAACAATGCACTAACCTATTCAGCTGTAAAGAAATTTATTTTTCCCATTTCAGCAATCCTTATATGGCCTCTTTGAATAACATTCTCCAATTAGGGCAATTTTTCACTGTGGACTTGTCACTATTAGAAGGTCCACCGAAACTAGCCAAATAAATTTCACGTTGGACACTTTATTGTGAAACGCCAATTTTTATCCCTCAACCAACATCACTGAAAACAGAAAGGGCCGGATTTTAATGTCAAACTAACAATCAGGCTCATGGTGCTCCACGGTGATTTATGTGTAAACAGTACAGCTACCTCAGCTAAGATATAGATGTGCAGTTAAACACAAATGTACAAACATTGCTGTCTGTGTTGCCCCACTCTACCACTGGCTTTGTGAAAAAGGCATTTTTCTGCATTAAATGTCATGGAGTTGCTGTATTTGCATATGTACAGGCCATTAGCTTAACACCTGTCATAGGGAAATTGCTGGAATCTATTAGTAAGGAGGTTACAGTGCTTAGAGAGCTTAGAAAATCTCAATGCAATCAAGCAGAGTCAACATGATTTTGTGAAAGGGAAATCATGTTTGACTAATTTATTGGAGTTCTTTGAGGAAGTAACAAGCAAAGCAGATAAAGGGGAACCTATGGATGTGCGGTACTTAGATTACCAGGAGGCATTTGATAAAGTTTCACATCAAAGCTTACTATGCAAAATAAGAGCTTATGGTGTAGTGGGGTAACAGATTAGCCCAGATAGAGGATTGGTTAGCTAACAGGAAGCAGAGAGTAGGGATAAATAAATCTTTTTCAGGTTGGCAAGATGTGATGAGTGAAGTGCCGCAGGGATCAGTGTTGGGGCCTCAATTATTTACAATGTATATCAATGACTTGGATGAAGGGACTAAATGTATAGTGGCTAAATACGCTAACGACACAAAGATAGGTAGGAAAGTAAGTCGTGAGGAGGACATAAGTATTCTGCAAAGGGATATAAATAGGTTAAGCAAGTGAGCAAAAATTTTGCAGATGGAGTATAATGTGGAAAATTGTGAACTTGTCCACTTTGGCAGGAAGGACAGAAAAGCAGCAAATTATTTAAATGGAGAGAGATTGCAGAACTCTGAGGTACACAGTGATCTGGTACACGAACCAGGAAATGTTTGTACGTATAGCAAGTGATTAGGAAGGCAAATGGAAAGTTTGTCATTTATTGCAAGTGGAATGGAATATAAAAGTAGGGATGATTTGCTGCAGTTGTCCAGGACATTGGTGAGGGCACATCTAGATATCATGTACAGTTTTGGTCTCCTTATTTATGAAAGAAGCAATTCGGAGAAGATTCACTCAGCTGACACCTAGGATGGGAGGGTGATCTAACGAGGGAGGTTGGACAGGCTGGACCTATATCTATTGGAATTTAAAAGGTTGAGAGGTGACCTTGTTGAAAACATATAAGAGATTAAATGTACTTGACAGGGTGGATGCTGAAAGATGTTTCCCCTTGTGGGAGATACCAGAACTAGGGGTTACAGTTTAAAAATAAAGGGTCTCCCATTTAAGACAGAGATGAGAAGAATTTTTTTCTCTCAGAGGATCATGAATCTTTGGAACTCTCTTCCCCAGAGGGCAGTGGAGGCAGGATCAATGAATATTTTTAAGACAAAGGTAGATAGATCTTTGACTAATTAGGGACTAAAAGGTTATCAGGAATAGGGGGAATGTGAGATTGAGGCCACAATCAGAGCAGCCATAATCTTATTGAATAGCGGGACAAACTCAAGGGGCCAAACAGCCTACTCCTGCTCCTAATTCATGTGTTTGTAGATATGAATTGAACCTGCCCCAGATATTTAGGGCTAGTAATTAAAAACATAAATACCCTTCTAACAGTGTTAAATGTTAATGACTGTCGATTAACTACTCTGAAAATGATCATTCATGTTAATTGGTTAAGAAGATCCTCTATCAGATGCCCTGTTCATTCAGGTCCCAGATGCTCTGTTTCCCTATGTTTTTATCTACTTGCATTTTCAGCTACTTAGTGGGCAAATGGTGTTTGAGCTGAAGGGTGCAGGGGCAAGTTTAACCAACAGAAGATGCAATTAGGTGATTTGCTACAGCAATATTTGGCCATTAACTCCCTGCTGTATGTGGGGCTTTGCTGTGCAGAAATTGGCTAGAATATTTCCAACATTGCAACAATTATTGTACTTCAAAAGTATTTAACTGGCTGCAAAGTGCTTGGCATCATCCTGAGGTGGTGAAAGGTGCTATAAGTCTTTCTTTCTTTAGTTTCAACTTATTCAAACCCCATGTCCAGTAGTAAAGAAAACTTATCCGCGATTCCCCATAATATTTAATAACATTCATGGTTATTGAATTGGAAAATCAATTTGTAAATCAATTTTATTAAAAAGCAGGTTGTAGTTTAAGCATTTAGGTTACTCAATAGTTCATGTCTTTTGTTGGATTCCTGTAAACTTTGCCCCTGTCTTAGCTCATCTGTTGCTGAAACCCTCATCCACGCCTTTGTTACATCTAAACTTGATTATTCCAACACACCCTTGGCTGGCCTTCCACATACTATTCTCTGTAAATGTGAGATCATCCAAAACTTTGCTGCCTGTGTGTTAACTCAAACAAAATCACCTTCACACATCACCCCATACTTGCTAACCTACATTGGCTCCTGACCAATCAAGGTCTTGATTTTAAGGTTCTCATCCTTGTTTTCAAATTCCTCCATGGCCTTGCCCCTCCCTATTTTCATAATCTCCTTCAGCCCCACAATCACACAAGATATCTGCGCTCATCTAATGCTGGCCTATTGAGCACCCCCGATTCTAATCGCTCCACTAACGATAACCAAGCCTTCAGTTACCTAGGACCAAAGCTCTGTAATTCCCACCCTCCACCTATCCATCTCTCTACCTCACTTTCCTCCTAGAAGATACGCTTAAAACCTACCTCTTTGACCAAGCTTTTGGTCACCTGATCTTATATCACCTTATGTGGTTTGGGGTCATATTTTATAATGCTTCTGTGAACGACCTAGGGATTTGTTTTTACATTAAAGGTGCTATATAAGTTGTTCATATTGGAAGTAAAATTAACATTGTCTGCTTCACGCTGCTTCATAAATAATCACAAAACACATTATGTAATCTATGGCCGTTTCCTTCTGACTACCCTGTATGAGCAAGATTAAGGAGTCGAAACGAAGACATTTGGATAGCAAAAAAAGTATGTCATGACAAGGCTTTTACTTCATTTAGCCTCAAAATTTCCCAAATAAGTAGGGTGATACCTATGTAGTTATCTTGTTTGCAAATAAATAACATGTAGATTCTACTTTACAAATTTGGGCTGCTATTGAAAAAACGACCCAATTCAAAAATTAAGACAGTTAAAAAATTAATTCCAGTGGTTATTTTCAACTCACTTCGTTCTGCCAGAATTTTTGAACTTGTAGCTAAAAAGCAACTCCTACCCTCCCCCCCATGTAATCCAAAGACAGTAACTATACAACTTCAATTTTTCAGTGCAAAATCCATTAGTGCACAGGACAAGAACGATATGCAGTTGCTGAAACTGCCCATAATCACAAAAAAATATTTTCCTTAGTGTTAAAAGTCACTTGTTTCTTTACCTCAAGCGCCCCCAATAGGCAGGGAAGACTCCTTCCCACTGCTGAAACAGTGCCCCCGCAGGCGGGGAGGAGCAAACTCCCCTCGTTTGCACGGTGGCAATGCCCTCTGCAGGTGAGAAGGAGTAAACTCAGGCCGTAAATGCGGAAACGGTGCTCCCTGCTGGTGGAGGCGCAAAGTCG
Organism: Carcharodon carcharias; assembly: GCF_017639515.1. Taxonomy (NCBI): domain Eukaryota; kingdom Metazoa; phylum Chordata; class Chondrichthyes; order Lamniformes; family Lamnidae; genus Carcharodon; species Carcharodon carcharias. The sequence goes on from NC_054479.1 coordinate 28,089,443, forward strand.
ATCGGTTTATGTAGAAACAGCGACCCCGACAGGCGGGGGAAGGGCAAAGTCGATCGTTTAACGTGGGAACAGCGACCCCCGCGGGCGGGGCAGAGTTAAACTCCGACCGCAAATTCGGAAATAACGCCCTCCGGCGGTGGGGAGGAGGAGTAGGAGGAGGAGGAGGCGGGGTCTGTTTTTCTTTCCCTTCCGCCTGAGTCGGTAGAGCCTCCGGGGTCACCGGTGGTTCGAGTGCTGGAGCCGGGAAGCTGCAATGTCCGCGGATTCGGCGAAGAAGAGAAAAACCAAGGTGATTCGGAGTGACGGCGGGGCGGTGGAGAAGGAGGTCAGAAAGGCTCGAGGTGATGGCGACCAGGTGGGTGTCTGAATCCGGTGAGGTTGGTGCAGGGCTGGGCGCCGAGGCCTGGCGGGCGGGCCGGCCGGCTCTGCAGCACATTGAGCTGCTTCTGAACCAGCCACAGCCACAGGCACAGGAGGAGGTGAATTCCTCCTCATGGGTGCCTTGTAACAGGATTTCAGGACGTTAAAGACAGGCAACGCTTCAATTGCTTGGGGGTTTTGTCTGGAAATTGCTGCTGGAACCGCTTGTTGTCTGGGTGGTGGAGCGTCCCAGCCCCTCTTGTTTCCCTTTGAAAGGTGAAGTTAAAAGATAAGTCCTCTCATCTAATGTTTTGTTTTTAATTTTAGGAAATGCAGTTTCAGTCCCCAGAGTGCTGCTATCACCAGGCCAACTGGTTAAAGGTGGTTCAGTCGTTGAGCTGAATGAAGCACCCATTTCCTCCCAAAAGTCACCCTGATCTTAATCACGTTTATCCCTGTGTCACTGCACTTAGCCACTTCTGCCTTCAACTGTTAATAGTTGTCAGTCACTGTTAATAGTATTTAATTTGTACGAATTAGTAAAATACGCATCTGTTTTAGGAGACTAAATCTTATTGTGAAGAAGTGGAAGTGGAGACACGAGACCCTGCTAAAGACTACGACCTGTACAAGAAAACCTGTGAGGATCTTCAAAGGTTGATGGCTGAGATTCATGAACTAAAGAGTAAAGGAGGAAAAGAGGCTGTAAGTAGAACTCAATTTACGTAACTACACAAGCGAAACACTCTGGGTGCCAGTGTCTGTGGAGGAAGAGAGTTAGTGTTTCAGGTCAATAACCTTTCATCAGAGCTGATCCTGCTAGCTCTGTGTCTCTCTCCACAGATGCTGCAAGACCTGCAAAGTATATCCATCATTTTCTGTTTTTATTTACATTTACAGGATTCCTGCTTTCCCAAGTGAAGAGCTGTGAAAGCAAGAGAAATAAACCCCACAACTAATTCCAGATTGTTTTTAAAATATAATATGAATTCATCTTGGTAGAATCATTTCTAACTAGTCTTAGGTGTTAAGACTAGACAAGCTGTAAAGATATGAGAAAGCAGGAAAGTAATGGGATAGTATATAAAATACTAGACATTTTTCCCAAGAGTCTGCTGAGAGAAGTTGGAAAAACTGTGGACTTGATATAAAATAGTATTGTGAGTTTGAATATGGTACTGTATAGTAGTTTGCTTCATGCGTCTGCTGCCCTTGGCCCTCTAGGTAGTGGAGGTTGCGGGTTTGGAAGGTGATGTTGAAGGAGCCTTGGTGGGTTGCTGCAGTGCTTCTTAATATATGATATACACTGGTGGTAGAGGGAGTGAATGCTTAAGTTGGTGGATGGGGTTCCAATCAAACAGGCTGCTTTGTCCTGGATCATGTCAAGCTTCTTGTTGGAGCCGCACTCATCCAGGCAAGCGGAGAGTATTCCATCGCACTCCTGACTTGTGCCTTGTAGATGGTGGACAGGCTTTGGGGAATCAGGTGGTGAGTTGCTTGCTGCAGAATTTTCCAGCCTCTGACCTGCTTTTGTAGCCACAGTATTATATGGCTGTAACAGTTCAGTATTTGGTCAGTGGTAACCCCCCCCCCCGCCCCCCCCGCCCCGGCTACCTGTGCAAAGCTCATGCCTTCAGGAACTATTACCTAAAGATGTAAGTGGAAAATGAATCAAATATCATTTAAAATAAGCAACAGGAAGAACTTATTTATACAACTTGCGCTGGGCAGGTTAGTAAGGACAAAAAAGGGGTCGGTTCACAATATCATTGGATGCCATGTTGAGAGAGGAATGAGCTGAAGTTGGCCGAGAGGTTATATTTTGTCCTCAATTTTGCTTATGTCTTTTAAGAAGTGCAGCTTTTGGTGTTTATTGCTACCCTGTTGATGACGTTTTGGGGAAGTTAAAATTGACAAAGTGAATTGCCCTTGTCGTTATGTGCTTCATTTGTCATAATATGAGTAGCAGGTTCTGTAAAGTGAAGCCAAAGAAAACTAAAGATCTTGCTGAGCAGGTAATTGAAAGTCTCCGCTTAAAATTTATCTCTGTTATGAGTAGCAGATTAAACAAAGGAGGAGAGTGTGTGTGCTGAACTCAGTGTTGAGGACAAAGTATAACCTCTCGGCCAACTTCAGCTCATTCCTCTCTCAACATGGCATCCAATGATATTGTGAACCGACCCCTTTTTTGTCCTTACTAACCTGCCCAGCGCAAGTTGTATAAATAAGTTCTTCCTGTTTTAAGTTTAGATCATCATAAATTGAACTTATGTGCAAAACTTGAATGGCAGTTCAGCCATATCGGTGCTTTCTTCCTATAAGACACATTAAGTGAAAGAAAGAAGCTAAGCATGTATATTAAGAACATCTTTCACAACCTCAGAACCTCCCAAACTGCTTTACAGTCAATTAAGTACCTTTTGAAATGTTGTCAGCATTGTAATCTAAGCAACACAGCAGCCAATATGCACATGGCAAGGTCCCGCAAACATCAGTGAAATAACGGACAGGTAATCTGTTTTAGTCATGTCAGTTGGAAGATAAATATTGGCCAGAACTACGGGGAGAACTCCCATGCTCTTTTTTGAATAATGTCATGGGATCTTTTATGTCCACATGGTTGCAAATAGTGCCTCGGTTTAACCCCTCGTGAAAGACAGCACCTCTGACAGTACAATACAGTACTCCCTTCGTACTGCACTGAAGCATCTGCCTAGGTTAGGTGCTCAATTCCCTGGGGGTTGGTTCTTAAACACATGACCTACTAATACAAAGATAAGAGTGCTACCCAAGAGCCAAAGATGACGGTGCTCTTTGTGGAGCAGGAGAAGCACAGGTATGACGTCTTCCTGTTTCCAGTGCTAAGCACATGCTTTATGTTTGATATGTTTGTGCGATTTCTCATTCTTTTCTTTCTTACAGTCAGCAGAGATTGATGAGCGGCGGATCCAAAGCTGTATTCACTTCATGACTCTAAAGAAATTAAACCGTTTGGCTCATATTAGGTTAAAAAAGGGTCGAGATCAAACTCATGAGGTAAATGAGGTTTTGCAATCCATTTCCACTTTGGGAGATTACTGTCTCAGAGAAAAATGCTTTTGTTTCAATCCTCAGCTCCAAAAGAAATAGAATAAAAATAGGACCCTTTTTTTGGTTTACACAACCAGACTTTTTTCTTTTATATATTTAAATTTCCACAACTGCATTATTGATCAGTGGGGTAGCTGTGTCATTGTAGAGAAACAATAATTATTTTTATTTTCCAGTAGTAATTATTTCTGGAATATTAATCCAATATATCAGCCTTCAACAAATCAAAGTAGCTACAATTATTGTTATTGCACCATAGTCAACAGACTGGCATGTTTCCAATTGGCATGAAATAGCTCTGGAATACCATAACAACTTTGAAAAACTTTGTATGTTCATTCGGAATTGACTTTTATTTTGAAATAGTAGTGTAAATAAATTGATCCAATTTGTACACTTTGGATACTAGAGACTCTAGCTGTTGTTTCTCAGGCCAAACAGAAGGTGGATGCTCTTCATCTTCAGCTTCAGAATCTTCTATATGAGGTGATGCATCTTCAAAAGGAAATCACCAAGTGCTTAGAATTCAAGTAAGTTTCCCTTATCAACAAGAAAGGTTTTCAAATAGTTTCTTGTTCTCATCTTTAGTTTTACTGCAGCCAGGTGGTCTGTTTTATTGATGCTTGTCAAATCTCATCAATATTGTGGTAATCCACTTCTTATTTCATATTGTTCATTGTCTCAAATTTCTCCACTAATATTTCATCCCAGCATTCTATAGTTTAAAGTGCTCCTTAGGTTTGGAAGGGCAGAGTGTATATTTGTACAACTTGGTATCGTACATTAGCAGTGACTTAGAAAAACATGTCACTATGTTTTAATTCATTCCGTTTCACTGGCAATACCAGCATTTATTGCCCATCCCTACTTGCCCTTGAGAAGGTGGTGAGCATTCTTCTTAATCCACAGATACTGCAATGTTTCAAGTGCTCCCACAGTGTCATTGGTAGGTGAAGTTCCAGGATTTTGACCCTAAGACAGTGAAGGAAGAACAATATATTTCCAAGGTAGGATGATGTGTGACTTGGAGAGGAACTTGCAAGTGGTGGTGTTCCCAGGTCCCTGCTGCAATCGGTAAAGATCACAGGGTTAGTAGGTGCTGCCAAACAGGGCGTGGCAGTTTGCCTCCATGTAACCTGTAGATAGAACACACGGCAGTCACAGCACACCAATATTGAAGGGATTGGATATGTAGGAATCTGAAGGTGTAAATGAGCTGCACAAGCCACATTATCTTTCCCCTTGCATTTCATGCCAGATGGGCCCCTCAACTAAAATACTGGACTGAATTCGGCTCTCTTCATATGCCTGAATTAATTCAATTCTTTAACTTTAGTAAAACTGCAGATTTACAAATCTACAATCTTGATAAGATTGAATGGATGTGTCTAATTTCTTTACTTCTGTGCTGTCTTTTAGATCTAAACATGAAGAGATTGACTTGGTGAATGTGGAGGAGTTCTATAAGGAGGCCCCATTAGACATTAGCAAGCCTAATTTCACCATGAATGATCCACATCAGCAAACTCTGTCTCGCTTAGACTGGGAACTTGAACAACGTAAAAGGTATGGTAGTGATTCAATACAGAAGGATGCCATTCAGCTCATCATGCTTTTTCTGGTTCTTTGAAAGAGCTGTCCAGTTAACTCCATTCCCCTGCTCTTTCCCCTAAAGCTGAGCAATCTTTTTCCCTTTTAAGGATTTATTGAATTCCTATTTGAAAGCTATTATTGAACCTGGTTCCATCACCCTTCCATGCGTTGCACTCGAGATCAAAACAACTCACTAAGTAAAAATGTTTTTCCTCAAACTACTGATCTTTCTGCTATTGGAAGCAGTTTCTCCTACTTTACCAAAATCTTTCAAGTTTTCTCTTAACCTTCTCGGCTCTAGGGAAGTAATTCCAGTCTGTCCACAAAATTCCCTGATATCATGCTTGTAAATGCTTCTGCACTTTCTCCCAGTCCTTCAAATGCTTCCTAAAGTGAAGTGCTCAAAATTGAACACAGTACTTCAGCTGGGGCCTAACTAATATTTTACAAAGGTTTAGCATAACTTATCTGCTTTTGTGGTCTATGCTTTTTAAAGCCAAGGATCCATATGCTTTTTTAACAGCCTTCTAAAATTGTCCTGCCACCTCCAGATTTCTCTGTTTGTGCACCTCTTTAAAAGTGTAGTAGTTTATATTGCCTCTCTTCGTCCTTCCAATCAAAATAAATCATTTCACATTCCTCTATTAAGTTTCATCCCATTTCATCAGCCTGTTACTAACCACTTCACTGTTTACTACGTTTCTAGGTTTCTTGTCATCTGTAAACTTTGACATTGTGGTATATAAAATGGTTATAGCACAGGAGGTCATTCAGCCTGTCTTGAACCTACCCACTCTTTGCAAGAGCAACTCTGCTTATTCCAGCCCCTGCTCTTTCCCCGTAGCCCAGAGATTAGAGATTTTTTTTTCTCTTCAGATGCTTATCCAATTCCTTCTAAAATTCACAATTGAATCTTCCTCAACCACAGTCTTGGGCTGTGCATTCCAAAACCTAACCACATACTCCATAAAAAAATTTTCCTTGTCGCCTTTGCCTCTTTTGTCAGTCACCTTGAATCATGTCCTCTAGTTCCTGCAGATGGGAATACTTTCTCTCCCTCCACTCTGTCCAGGCCCCTCATGGTTTTTGAACACCTCTATCAAATCACCTGTCAACCTTCTGTAATGAGAACAACCCCACCTTCTCCTATCTATCCTCGTTACTGAAATCTCTCATTTCATGAAGCTTTCTCATAATTTTTTCTGGGTCCTTTGTAAATCCTTCACATCCTTCCTAAAGTGCAGTACCCGGAATTGGATGCAACGCTCCAATTGAGGCCAAACCAGCTTTTCGTAAAGGTTCATCATAATTTCCTTGCTTTTGTACTCTATGCCTCCATTTATAAAGCCTAGGATCCCGTATGCCTTTTTAACCACTTTCTCAACCTGCTCTTCAACCGTTTGTGCACGTATACTTCCTCACTGTTCACAATATTTCCAAGTTTTGTCACCCAGATCATTAACATATATAAAAAGAGCAGTGGTCTCAACAACAACCCTGGGGGAACACCACTGCACACTTCACTCCGGCCTGAAAAACAACTGTTCACCACTACTTTCAGTCCCTTAGCCAATTGCATATCAGTGATACCTTTGCTCCTTTAATTCCATGGACTTTAATTTTGCTAACAAATCTGTATTGTAGTGCTTCATCAAATCAACCAGACTACCCTCAAGTTAATTTATCAAAGATCTCAATCAAGTTATTCAAACACAATTGGCCTTTAATAAACCTGTGATGATTTTCATTTATTAACCCACATTTTTCCAAGTGCCAACTAATTTTATCCCAAATTATTGTGTCTCAAAATTTCCCCACCACTGACATTGGACCGATTAGCCTGAATTCCTGGGTTCATCCCTCTCTCCTCATTTGAACAAGGGTGTAATATTTGCAATCCTCCATGTTCTGGCACCATCCTTGACCCCAATGAGAGTTGAAATATTGTGACTGTGAAGGGCCTTCACAGTTTCCATTGTTGCTTCCCTCAACATCTTTGGATGCCAGCCATCCAAACCAGGTGACTTTTCTATTTTGAACTCAGTTGACCTTTGAAGTACCTAGTTATCTATTTTTATCTTATCCGATTTCTCCACTGCTTCCTTTCCTGTGACATTGACAGCATCTTCATTAATAAAGACAGATGCAGTACCTCACCTATGCTGTCTGCCTCTCAAGGCGATCTCTTTTTAGTTCCTAATCAGCCCCACCCTTTTACTGTTTATATGTTTGTAGAAGAAAAAACTTTTGGGTTCCCATTTACGTTACCTGCCAATCTGTCTCATACTCTTCTGTTTGCCCCTCTTATTTCCTCCTGCAGTTCTCCCCGTACTTATGTTGTATTGGTTTCTGTACTAAAAGCTTCTGAAACCTATTAATTTTTATATTTAGGTTGGCCGAAAAATATAAAGAATCACTCGCAAACAAAGAGAAAATTCTAAAAGACATTGAAATCAAAAAGGAATATTTAAGCAGCCTTCAGCCAAGGCTCAACACTATTATGCAGGTATGTGGAGAAAATGCATTTCAACTTGACAAGTCTTACTTTTTAACCATTACCGTATAGTCAAAAAAAATTGTCTTTTTGGATCATGATGCAGACTTGCATGGTTCACTCCATGTATCATCTTTACCCCTAATGAGACAAAGTGCTTGTGTTCATGTAATTAAAATCTTTTTAAACTAATAATATTTGGGAAAGGTCACTTGGTATGAAGCATGACATCTCCAGCATTAATGACATGATCACTGCAAGCGCCATCCAGACTGCAAACCAAAATGATATCATGTGAATTTGTAATTTTTGCAGCCTAAAACATTTCGTGGGAATTTTTGTGCTCTTTTGAGTCAAGGATAATAGGAAGAGAATGGAACGTTTCTAGCTTTGTTACCCAGCGTCTGCATCAAACAAGCCTAGATTAGATGCAACATGGGAAGATGCGTCTCTTTTTCCAATAATGTCCCTTAATTATAACCACAGAAAAGCGACACCCTGAACCACTCCTTCGTAATTTGAGGCTTCCTAATTTGAGTTATATTATATATCATGTCAAATTGTAAATGGATTTATTCTATGAACATATGCCCACTAAGACCTGGTGTAACAATATGTAAAGTTATTTATATTTAACCTTTTATGCCTACCTGAGGGGACTTTTATCCTGTCAGTCAAGGCTAGATTTAATCCAGGTCCCAGATAGTTTGTTAGCACACAGTGCTGTCAGCCAGTCCCTCAGAAACTTCAGCGTAAAATTTAATTATGTCGCAGGCTCTAGACAGACTGAACATGAAACCCAGTGTTGGTGACTGGAGTCATCGACTTAAAGAATCTTTGCCAAACTGAATTATGTTTCCCAAAAACTTGCAGTTACATGTTCATGATAAAGTAGAACCTTGCTTGTACTAAAGTTTGTGAGGATTTTTTTTTATTTGGCATTAACACAAATCTGCCCAGATTATATCTGTTTATCTCTGTCTCTTCTCCCACTTCCTCCCTCCTCCTCATCTAAAGAAGAAACTACTTGGCCCTCCTCTTTCCTCCCCACCTCCCATTCGTGTTCCTTCCTGTGCTTTGGCCAAAACTGAAGCAAGCTTTGGTAATTTTGTTTGAAAAACTTCTAAGTTTTTCGACCATTCTCTTGTAATTTATTTGAATATTTGTTGTGTTAGAATATCCAGAAATGTATATCACTATTTCACTGTTTATTCTTGCATTAATATTCAAATAATATCTAGATTCTGCACCTTCTGTGCTGATACTTCCATAGAGCACCTGTACACTATAATACAGCCAGCCTGCAAGCAGAAGAATGTCCTCATTCACAATGTAGCAACTATCCCAATTACTTTTGTAGCTCATTATGCACTTTTCTTAAATTAGATTATGTTCTTCAGTTTTCTCACTCTCTTCTGAAGATAGGAACTCATGCAGGGTTATGGTTTTGCTGAGATGTGCAGCCTCTGATGATGCTCTTGTGTAAGTCTAGGCAGTGACAAATTATTTTAAGAATTGCTAGGTAACCAAGAGAAAATAAAAATCAGAAAGGAATATTTAAACAATCTTCAGCCAAGGCTCAACAATATCAGCCAGGCATGTGACAAAAAGATGTGCTAACCAATTTTATAAGAACGTAGAATTACACAGAATCTACATCACAGAAACATGTCATTTGGACCAACTGGTCTGTGTTGGTGTTTTGGTGTTTATACTCCACATAAGCTTCATCTCACTTTAAGTAGCTCTTCCCACCCTGTCTCCTCTCCTGATATTCCCTTCTCCCTCATATATGCATATAAAATTAAATAGTCAGCAGTACTAATTTTCTCAAATTGGCGGGGGGTACTGAATCATTGGGAGGAGTGGGCGGTGTGGTGCACGTAATTAGAACACATGTCCTCTGTCTTCAGAGTGAGTTTAAAGCAAAGTCGTCTTAAATTCTCGTGTGACTAATGCTATGAATAAACAATGTGTGTTTTGGTTGTATCATATACAGCATTTGGGAGTCCATTGACTATTTATTTTACTGCTTCGTTAGGCATCTTTACCAGTCCAGGAGTATCTTTCAATGCCCTTTGACCAAGCTCATAAACAGTATGAAATCGCTAGACACCTGCCTCCTCCATTATATGTGCTGTACGTGCAGGCAAATTCTTATGGGCAAGCTTGTGGTAAGTCAAATGCATAATGACTGAGTGCCTTGGCATGCATAAGGTTCACAATAGCAATGCATTTATTTTCATTTCTATCATTGTTTCTATAACCTTAAAATTATTGCATACAAAATTTAAATCAGACTGGAGCTGAAAACTTTAAATGTTTTTTTTGCTCTTAATACAATTGTTGCATTGGCAAATGTATATATTAAAATACTATTTTTTCTTTGACATTTGAAATGGTTCACTGTATTAATCTTCAGTGTTCCTTCATAGTATTTTTTGCTGATGTTGATATTTTTTATCCTTATATTTCTGTGCTGCCCTTCTGTTGCCAGATTTTGGAAAACTATTTCAAATAAGAAATACTTTTGCAAGTGTGGCCTACTTGTGTTTTCCTACCACGTCTCTTGCATAAATTAATAGTGTTTACTGTGAGTGGCATTTGTGAGGAAGAAACTCCTATGTAATAGCTTTAATTTTTTTACTGTTGGTTTCTTAATCTGTCAGTTGACAAGTAGTTACTTCTGTTCGGGTTTTTAATTTAGCATGTGAGATTAATTACTGGTTTAAGTTCAGCTTTGTTGCTGATCTGTTTTCTTTTACTGACACCGTGTCTCTCTTTCGCAATCCTTTTTTTGTAATCCTCTTCTGGCTGTGGTGGTGGATGCCCCATTAGCTCAGATGAACAAGGCCTCCCAGCCCTATGGGCGGGGTGAGTATTGGGACTTGAATATTGTTTATTAAGCTTTGAATTTTTTTGCATTTAGTACTGTGCTGCTTGCATATTGTAACTTCCAACTGACAGTTTCACTGATAAAACAATGATATTTTAAATCCAGATTAAGATGTTTGAGAATACAAACTATAGGTGTGGATTTAGCCAGTTCTTACTCAAGGTGTGATTTTAAAATAGATATTTGTTTTCAAATTTTGAATATATTAAAACTTGAAGAGAATCTCTTCAGTGATCAGCCTTAATAGAAAACTTGACAGAGAATCGTATCCTGTGGAATTAATACAGCTTATCTTCATTTGTTTATGATTTGTATTATATGTTCATTTTTCCTCCATATGCTTTACATTAGCCAATCTTGGGGAAATATCTTGACCATATTACACGAGAATTGCATAACTGAAGTAGATATATTTCTCTAGGGAAGAGGCTGCAATGTTTCACTTAGACTGGGAGTTTCTCAGTTTGCACATATCGATATAGATTTATGTATGCTGTTCTACCACCTGTCTTTTAAGTGAGACCATCTGCTTGTGTTTTAAGTTTATTCCTAGCTATCATCAGCATGAAATGCTTAGGTACTGCACCCAAGCAGATTTTGACCTAACTCAATGAGTGCATTAACTTTTTTAAATGTACTGATTCCGATTTTCAATCTCCTGTTTTACTACTAATACTCTAATTCATTAACTTCTTGCAATGGTAGAATGAACAACTAGAAAGCACTTTTACTAAGATGTGAATTGGATGTAGTTTTGTGTAAATAAGTCAATTTGAAATGTTTTTTCTAGCAAAATACGAAAAAGCTTCAAATAATTTATTATTTATATATATACTCTCAAAATAAAAGAGAGAGCACACAAGATTCTAATGCAATAATCAATTGAAGCTTTCAATTTCAATTTTGAAAATATGAGATGGCTGCCCCATTCCTGGAAATATAAAATATCAAACCCATCTATACATTTGATTTGCATTTTTAGGCTCAGAACACACAACCAAAGCTTAATATGTAGAATTGATTAGTATCAATGGACTATATTTCTGCTCTTTGCATTCTGTGGTGTTTAAACTACCATATAGACAGCTAGCATAGAATTAAAAGTTAGTATTTTCTTGGGTCATTTTTTTTTTGTAAGTGTAGGGATCTGACATCATTCATTAATCATCATGCAAACAATGTTCTTTCCACACAAACAAAGTTACACATTTAATTGTATTCCGTTTTGATTTTGACAGGCCTTTATTTCATTTTGAACGTGTGTAGATGATTATAGAATGCCCAATTCCTGACTTAAGTGCCACTTTAATTATGCTGAACTCCGATACTAGGTGGAGATGTGCTTTTTCTTCCTGATGCTTGGATTCCTTTGGCATCATTTGGTGTTGCGCCTGATAACCTAGCTATTATCAGCAACTCCCTCTTTGAAAAAAAATTGAGGATTATGTTATAAATTTAATCAAATGTATATGGTGATTAAAATATAATTTCATCAATTTGCAATACTACTGCACAACTAACAAGTTAGTAATTTTTTGGATATTTCTGCCCCTCCTCATACTACTCTGCATTGCATTATCCCTGTCAATTACCCATTTAGAACAAATGGTGAGCATAGTGTGTTCGTAATGAGTTTGTAAAAAGTGTGACGCAGAAGAAAACTGTCACTTTTTGCAGTGTCAAAGAGTTTTCATCTTCATGATAAAAACCTTAATCTAAATTTTGCAGTCAGTGACAAAGCAAAAGCGCTCGCTGCTGAATTCGAAGAAAGTTACCCACAGAGGTCTAAGTGATCTCTGCCTAGAGCTTTCCTGACAGCAGTTTAAATCTGGCACTAAGTCAAGGGGGTTTGCTGGTGTCCAGCAGCAATGATGTTAGCAAACAGGGTGAGCAACCAATCAGATTGAAGTATTTTCACAGATATGAAAGCAAAAAGTTAAATCGCTGAACGCCTTCACTTTTATTTTAAATTTTCAGACAGAGAAATTGATTATGGATTGACAACAAAGCCAAAATATTATAAACAAACTTTAAAACAAAACTAATGTGAAATCTTATATCATGATGAAGAAAATGGACGTTCCACAAATATTAAAATAGCTTTTCAGGGCCAGTGTCAGGCCAGTTTAGCACTAATTATGAAAGTACACCGTTGAAAACCCAATTACATCTCCTTCAATAAGGTGTAACTTTTTCAAGGGCTTTTACAGCAACACTGGTAATTTAAAACTGGACATTTTCATCAATTTGCTGGTTGCTTAGGGATTGCAGTCTAGGGGTCTTAACAGCAGATCTTCTAGAGGAGCATTGAATCTTTGGCAGCAGCTTCTGGATATCAGTGTTACTCTGATCATGTAAGGACTGAAGTTATCAGTTTCAATGGAATAATGACTGGGAGCACTGACAGTTTCATTATCATTATTGCCATAAAATCCAGACCCTTAAATCTGGTTACTTGATGATGTCAATGAAGAATTTAACAGATGTTAATTTTTTTCCTTAAACATTACAACCTTGTCTCACGAATAAATAATTATATCCCCAAGCATCAAATGCAGATGCATTGCACAATCTGTTGTACACGTTTTCTAACCTACTAAAATTTCTGGGTTTTTTCTATGTAATTCCCCCACACCCTTGATTGCAGTCACAACTCACTGTGCACATATTAATCTTTTGTAGCATACTACCCCTGAAGTAAGGAATTAACACTGATCACAATGTCAAATTTGCTATGAATCATTTCAGTATTAAATATTTTTTTTGTTTTATAATTTCAATTTCTGTATAATTCAGGGAGCTAATTGATTTTTAACATCCATGCAAGTTTTTTTTTTTATTTCTGGTTCTTATGCAATTTAGGAATTTTCATAGTCAAGAAATAAAATTTGTGGGTTATACAGTAATTGGCCAACATCATCTGAAGTTCACTGTGGACTGGTCTATCCTAAGTTGCACTGTACAGATTTTAATTAGTGGAAAACCTATTGCATTCTGTAATGTGACAGGAGAGGTGAAGTTTTCTGGTTGTACATACCATGAATTTAATCTGTCCAGGTCATAAACACTTGTTCTAGGGAGTAAAGTTTAAAAAGAGCATCTAGGCACACTGATATTGCCAACACAATTCAACCATTACTTGACCTAAATTTGGCTAACGCTGTTTATTGCCATATTGCTTCATCATTGTAGATTTTCAATCTTTTGCCTTCATTTGAAGCATGTCACAGTATTCCCTTATCACCATGTGTAAATATTTAATTGCTATACACGTGCTGTTTTCCTGCCCTGAAGTACACTGACAGTTCTGACCGTTACCAACTGAGAGGTTGCAGTAGTAATAAACTGGTGTTTATCAAAACAAAATTATCAATTTGTGTGTCATCAGACAAATGTAATATGGCTTATTGATAGTTTCAGACTACAAGCCAGATATTTGTAAAAAAACATATTTTGCCCACACAATAGAACTATATGGGTCTGAAAACTTATCAGTACTACTTGTGGATAACAATTGGTGCAGTTTCCTGGTACTCTGCTAGACTTGGATTAAATTTTGCATTGAAATATGACACAGTAGCTCCTCATTGTGTAAAGAGTGCTCCCTGTAAAATACAGTCACGAGGAAAATTTAGTCACATTTCTTCCCAACGAACTTGAGCTATTGCACCATAAATGAAAGTGACCAATACAAAAATCTGGTAAAACTTTTTTACCATCTTTTCTGGCATGGACCTTATGAAATTATATCGATCAAATTAATATTCTTCTTTTGCCAGATAAGAACCTTACAGTAGCTATTGATGGGGATGTGGAAGAAGCCAAGGCACTTGCAAGACCACCAGAGGATTCCCAAGGTAATCCAATAGGAAATTAGGGCTATTTGGAATTTTACTTGGAAATTCATTTATGCTTTAATTAGCAACTAAATGCTCTTTTTCTAATGACTCTAAGTTTTAACTAAGCTGTACAGCCCAGGAAGGTTCCTGGTACAATACCCAGTCTAGTCTCAGTGGGAGCTGTTGCATTGATACTGGCTTCACTGGCGCAGATTGCAGTGGTGGAATGATCTGGCAGAGTCCATATATATTGGGCAGAATTTTCCGGCTGACATACAGGTGGCGTGGCCTGCACGTCAGCGTGTAAAATGTCACGAGTGTGCCGACGTCAGCACACGGCATCGCGATATTTCAGTGGGCGGGCGCACTCAGTTCACCTGCCATTAATTGAAGGGTTCATTAAGGCCCTTAACTTGCCAATTGTCCAGGATTTTGAGGGGCCCGTGCGAACTTCGAATTGACACACAGGCCCAACAGGCAGGTGGGTAGGAGATTATTTAAAACTTTTGCAATGTTGGGATATGTGGACTCAGAGGGGTTGTTCAACTATAACTTCATGTAAAACATGATGAAAGTGTTAAAACCTGCCTGTGTGGTTGTTAGTAGTTCTCATCGATGTCCAAGAGGTTTTTGTGTAATTTGAAACCAGTCTGCAGACAGTAATCTTTTTTGGCCTTGCGGCTTTCTGGAGGCCTCCATTTAGCCTGGGGCTATGGGTTCTGACCTCTCCAGCAGAGGCAGCTCCCCTGAGGAGGAAGGGAGGGATAGAATAAGGAGGAGGCCAGGACTGAACAATCAGCCTCCAGGGGAGCCACCTTTGGATGTCCAGGCACAAGGGGCTTAGGGCCAAGAGGTTGTCCAAGGTGCAAGGGGCCGCAGACGACACCACTATCCTGCTGCCAGGGTATACAGGCAGCAAAGCAGCTACCTCAGTATGACTGAGGTGCAGAGCCAAAGGAGGCTCCATCTCAAGGGAGACAGTCAACTATATCTGTCAGATGATTGGCCCTGAGATCTCTCCTAACTGTGTGGGAGGACACCCCATGCCAGCGGCTCTGAAGCTCACAGTTGCCCTCCACTTCTCTGCCTCTGGCTCCTTCCAGGGCTCGGTGGGTGATCTTTGCGGTGTCTCCCAATCAGCTGTCCACACTTGTGTCAAGCAGGTTACAGATGCTCTGTTCAGAAGGTTATCTACCTTCATCCACTTCCACTGCAACCAGGCAAGTCAGGCACAGCGAACCAGAGGCTCTGCAGCCTCTGCTGGCCATTGCTGGCTTCCCCTCCGTCCAGGGTGCAATAGACTGCACACATGTGGCCATCAAGGTGCCAGCAGGTGAGCCCGTTGCCTTCATCAACAGGAAGGGCTTCCACTCCATGAACGTGCAGATAGTGTGTGATCACAGGATGCAGATTTTACAAGTCTGTGCAAGGTTCCCAGGCAGCTCCCACGACGCCTACATCCTCAGACACTCCCAGGTGCTGGCCCGGTTGGATGGTTGGCTGCAAGGTGACAAGGGCGATCCCCTGCGAAGACGCCTCTCTGCCATCCAAGGACAGAAGCTGAGCAGCGGTACAATAGGAGCCAGGGCCCATGAGGGCTATGGTGGAGAGAGCCATTGGTCTTCTCAAGATGCAGTTCCGTTGCCTTGACCACTCAGGGAGCGCACTCCCGTACCCCCCCAGATCATGTCTCTCTGATCGTGGTAGTCTGCTCCGCCCTGCAGAATTGTGCGCTGGAAAGGGGGGATGCAATTGACGATGAAGACCTTGACGCCCTGGATGAGGCTGCATATGATGAATCCAGCAGTGCCTCAGAGGATGAGGAAGCACAGGCCGATGATGAGGGGCATAATGACGACCCGCGTTTACACCAAGGAGGCAGGGACACCCAGGACAATTTAATCCAAAGAACCTTCAGCTAGCTCCACACACATAGATCAGCAGGAACAGCATTGCCTGGAACTTCCACACGTGGTACTTAGGTGCTACATCTTCCACCTTATCAGCTGCAAATAAGGCCTTAGTACAGAAACATCAATGTCCACTCAAGCACTCATGATAATTATGTGAAAAAGAAAAAAGCACCAAAATGAAAAGACCCTCAGCCATGGTAACAAAGGTGGACTTTATTGTGTCCAAAATTAAAGCACGCATGATTATTTCACAATGATAGAAAAATGGGTCCCTATTCTAAGGCCAACACAAAATCACCAGTGACATACCCGGGGAGTGCCTAAGGTGTCTTATGCTTACGTTTCCGGGTGCTACGTCTACGTGCTGCCCCATCGCTTGGAGTGGCTTGTGAGACAGCCTGCTGACTCTGCTGTCCTATTGGCCTAGATGACCTTGGCGTGCATCCTCTGGCCCATGGAGCCTGTGATGGCCCCGCCTTGGAGGGAATGGCCAGTTCCTGAACTGGCACCTCCCCGGTTGTCGCAGCCTCAACGGAAGAAACGTTGACTAGCCGAGGGGCTGCTGCCCTCATCCGGAGCACCATGAGAGGAGCTCGCAGCAACGACAGGCAACTGCTGTGCCGACGTACGGTCCATTTCAACCTCCCTGCTCCCCGCAGATGCATGGGCACCGAGTGCCAGTGCTTGGTATCCACAACATCTCCCACAATGGGAAAGACCACCTGTGGCCAGTACCACTGAGATCTTGCAGGTCAGAGCGTATCCCAATCATATTTTGATCCATTCGGTTAAAGCCTGTCTCTTTGAGAGTCGCCAATCTCTCATTGAAGGAATCCTGATGATCTGCCCTGAGAGTGGAATCTTCACATGTACTCTGCCTAGACTCCTCCGTCGCAAAGAGCAACTGAACCACTCCCTCATGTAACCCTGCCAAATGCAAATGCATTTCCTGCCGCCTGTCCAGCTGCTGCAATGGGGACAACTCCAGAGGCAAGTCATCAGTGCCGAACTCAGTATGTGCCTCGTCCCTGCAGCCCTCCGGCTGCTGGAGCCATCAGCACTCTCTGCCCCTACCATCTCCTCCAGTGATCGTGATGTGCCCTCTCCACTGTGACCCGGGACACTAGCTGACGGTAAATTCCCACCGAGGTGTATGTGTCTGCGTTGATGCCTGGCTGGCTGAAATGATGTGCAGCAAGTTGCACATGTTGCCCCTCGGGTGTGATGGGGCGGCTCGGTGCCGACATGTGGGTCGCTCTGGTGATGATGCTGAAATTAACAAAGACAGTGCATCAGTTAGCATTCATTCACTTCAACCTTTCTTCCCTTTCCCCCCTAGCCTCATAAGTCGCTCACCCTTAAAGACCCTAAGGAGAAGAACATTGGTGAGGTGGAAATGAGTCAAGACAGGCCCCAACCATTAAACGCACATGTAGACAGGCTGGTCAGATGGACTCGTGAATGCCACATGGCTTGTTATGAAGCACAGGAGTGGGGAGAGTGCATTGTTGCCTGGATAGTTGTGGGGCTAAGGAAACATCTCAAACAGTTGTGACATTTTCCGCCGAACACAGGAGATTGAGAGGTCATATTATTGCCCTTCATTCCATAAGGAGGGGCATTGACCGGGTGGCCAGAAGGCAACATTTCCCCTTGGCGCAGGAATGAGTAACGTGGTGGCATTCATCTAAGTTGAGTGCCGTGAGGTTCACAGCTGAGGTGCTGAGGACCTTTTGGACAGAGTAATGTGGGGCTCACTGGCTGAAAGGGTGCAGGAGGTCCCAAACCCCCTAGAAAGCATTAAGTCTTTGGCTGTGCAGCAGCGATCCAATGGCATGGTAGACCATGGTGATAGTGGTCACAAATGGGATCAGGTGACTTTGGAAGGTGGTGGAGACGCTATTCCTCAAGGGGACGAGGGTCCCTCCTGTATGACCCAAACGTCAGAATGTCTCAGCCTGTGAATGAGCTTTGTTGCAGCATTAACGATTGCAGCAACCATCAGTAGTTTGGATGGTGGGCAGAGAGAGTGGATGGGACTGTGGACCTCAAATACCTGCCCGCCAGATCCCAGCCTCGCCACCCTGGCCTCCTGCCCCGCTCCATGGCCTGCTCCTCGAAGGGTGTGAGGCGCTGGAGGAGGGCACGCCCACCTCCAGTCCTCAGGTGCTCCCGGGAATCGTGGTTACTTTTTGCCTGCAAAACAGAGAAGAGGATTTATTGGGGCAACTTGCTCATGTACTCTGCACACGCACGCCGCACCCCAACTGCAGTGGCCCATCTGAGGCCTCCAGCAGCTCCTGTCCACACTACTGGTGATGAGTCCCCAGAAGACAGTACAGCTGATCCCAAACCCCTTGCCCAACAGTCCCCTTGGACACATTCTGCGTCCATTACTTTGAATAGTGCCCATGTCAAGGAGGAGCAAATAGGTGCGGTGCCGATACCAGCAGATGGGACTTGCCCAAAAGACCTTGAGGCACCCATTAGACCATCTCATTACCATCAATATGACGTGTTGGAGTTCTGAGTGTGTCTACTGGCCTCCCCTGCAGCTTGCTCCCAAACTACTCAAATGCCATAGAAACCAACATATGCTGCGGGGAAAGCCCTTCTTCTCCTCAACCACTGAGGCTGATGTAAGCATTGTCAGTACCCATTTGCCCACCCAGCGTGTGACAGATGCCCTATGCAGTAACGACAGCAATACATGGTGGTGGTGGGGGGGCGTCAAAGGCTAAATCTGCCTTCTGGGTCAAATGGTCAAGACAGACATGATACTCACCCATCCGGAGCGCAGCAAATCATTGAATTGCATTCTGCAGTGTACCAGTGCGCCGGATGTCATTATGGGTACTTACAGCCTCACCCACCTACTCGCATGCCTGGCTGGTGATATGGGGGGCCCTCCTCCTCCCATCCTCAGGATACAGAATCTGACGCCGGTTTCCCACCTCTTGCAGGAGGACAGCAAAGCATGCATCTGAAAATCTGGGAGCACAGTGGCTCCCCCTTGGCCTCTCCTGCAGCCTGCCCCCCTCCTCCTCCACCACCACCTCTGCCCTCCATGCAACATTTCTTGATCTCTGAGTGGCCATGGTGCACTGCTTCAAGCAGGCTGCCTGGCCACTCTCTAAACAGGCTGCCAGCTCCCCATTGGAACCGGCAGTCTGAGGCCGCCCGTCCCCCGCAACAATTTTCCCGTTCTCCATGGGAGTCGCAAAGCCGCGGTGCGGGCCTTAATTGGCCCGCCCATGGAAAATGGCACGGCCCGTTTCGCCAGCGGCAATCGGCTACCCGACACCGAGTCGGTCAGACCCGCCTAACTGATGAACGTAAAATTCTGGCTGTTATTTCAGGTATCATCAAGTAACTTTTCTTTTTCCTTGCTACTTAGTTTCTTTGCCTTCTTCTGCAGATGATGAAAGTGACTCAGATGCAGAGGAAGAACAGTCGACAACTGTAAGTAACTAAAATTTTAGCTGAATTTGATCTGTTCAGTGGATGTTTGGTGGCAGTAGTACGTTCTTGAACAAAATATAAAACCCTGCTCGATTGGCCAGCAATCACGAAACCAAAATTGCTGGGAATGTGAAACAACTTGATTAGTATCTTAAAGAAATAAGACTCTTTCATGTGGTAACCTTTATTCTTCATTAGGAACTGGATAAAAGTACAAATTTCTAATGTGATCAAAAATACTCTGCTAAGATGCAGTGGATGTGTCTAAGTGTGTTTTGCCACACTTTCCTAAAAGTAAACTGAGATTCTGGCCACTTAGTTCAGTGCAGGTTTTACTACAAATTATAAAGAACATAATTACTTCAATAAAAGGAAAGACTTGCATTTTATAGAAAAGCTTTTCACAACTACTGGACACCTCAAAGTGCTTTACAGTTAATGAAGTACTTTTTGAAGCGTCGTCATTGTTGTAAAGTAGAAAAGGCAGCAGCCAACATGTGCACAGCACAAACAGCAATTTGATCATCGCCAAGATCTGGTTAGGGGCCATTTGGTTAACGTTTAAAAAGAAATCCAAATGCCTCATTTTAACCAATAGAACTAGGCCACAAAATTTTGCTTTTTTTAACAAAACAAGCTTTATTGTACGTAAAATAATTAAATCAAATATTCACACTGTAGCTAATAACCACATATATTATGTACCCTGGTTTACAACTTTCTTCCCTGAAGAATGGAATGTGGAGCCATTATGGTGGGGTTGTGGCGGGGGGGTGTTGGTTATACACGGGTGGACGTGATGCGACAAAGATAACAGTTTTAAATTTGAGTTGTTAAGGGAACCAGGAGTCGACGTAGGTCAGCAAGGACCAGTTCCTGTAGATGAGTGGGACTTGGTACAGAATAGGATATATACGGGCAACAAAGTTTTTGATGAGCCAATGTTACTATGTGAGAGGATGGGAGGTCCACCAGCAAAACTTCGAAATAGTTAAATCTGAAAGTGACAGAATGACGTGAATGAGAGTTTCAGTAGCTGATGGACTGAGGTAGGGGCAAAGGCAAATTGTTACATAGTTGGATGTAGTTGGTCTTTATGACAGAGAGAACATACGGTCAGAAGTTCCGCACTAGATCAAATAGGCCTTTCTCTTGATCTATAACCATTTGCAGTTCCAAGTGTTTTTACTCCCTAAATATGCATCTGTGTAACTACATAAAAGCAAAACCTTTTAGATCCTGCAAAGAAAGGAGAATTGTTATTGAGAGAATTCTATAAAAACTTAAGTTGCAGCAGTAGCAAGTAACTAAAGGAAGTGGCCACATGGAGATTTTTTTTAAAAAGTTATTTTTGACACGGTGCTGAATTTTGATATGCATGACGGGGAGTCAAAGTGGGCTTAGAGGGTATATATTAATGATAGGAAGGTTAAAGAGTGAATCTTGCTGTTAATGTTGTTTTTGTAGTCATCTATAATTATTTTTTTTATTATCCCCAACAAAATACTTTAGAAATAACTTGAATATTTTATGTAAGACTGTATATGAAGCAATTCCCTGTGTACTTTTTAACCCAAGTGCACATTATGATAACGAATGACCTTTGGAAACAAATTTCATTGCAGCTTTAATATGTTTTGTGATTGTTAAAATATTTTTGTTCAGAATTTGCTAATTAATCCAATGAACAGTACTACTCAGGAGAATTGCTGAACCTGACACTGATGGAGCCATGCTACTGTGCACTTAAAAATATTTTTTTAAATTTATTGCTAAACCAGTTTAGGTTCAGTGTCTCTACTGATAACTCAACTTTCTCAGACTATGGCCCAGACCTTCGACGAAGCGGCAATCATTGTCAGATTGCTGCTCCACATGAACGTTTCCACCCCATGATGCTGCCCCGCATTTCTTGCCAGGCCTTCTGAGCCCAGCTTCTCCAGAAATGTGTAGCGTGGCATCCTTCCAAGAGCTCCATTGCAGTGCTGTAACGTCAGGGAGAAGACAAGACATGCCCCCTTTTAGCACCATTCGGCATGTGTGTTAGTGAATGGGTGAAGGGGTAGAGTGAGGAGGTGAGTGAAGTAAGTAGGCAGTTGGGTCAGGGTTGGTTTGGGAGGAATAGTCAAGTTAGGAGCTAGTCAGTTCAGGTTGAGGGGTAATCAGGTAGTGGGGATAGTCTAGGTGTCAGGAGAATAGTCTAAGTATCAGGGAGATGGTATGGGGAGGGGTTTCAAAGCGGGTGTTGGTGGGGGGGACGGGGGAGTGGGGCGGTCAGTCCTGTAGTTACCCAGAAGTTAGGCTAGGATTTTTCTGTCTTAACATTTCCTGATCAACTGTTCAGCTAAGTCCCATGGAACTGTCCGAAGTCTCCAACTTTAGCTCAGAGTCTGAAACATTTGCGGAGGGTCCCAGGGAGCAGGGCAATTGCTCGTCAGAAGTTCAAACTTCCCTAGCAATTCCAGTGGAGATTAGCGGTCAGGACTCCTGCAGAGCCCCAACGCGCATCTTGGGTCATACCGGTCTCCAACAATCTGGAGGTCAGAGGATTTGGGCCAATAAGATTTGGCAACTCCCCCAAGCATGTTATGCTCATGTTGTCATCCTCAGCATTCATTGTGTCTGAGCAAAAATAGCCTAAAAGCCTTTTAAAATTATGTATTTCTTTGTAACTGATTTTAATTGTAAAAGAAAAACTTGCAATTATACAGTGCCATTTATGAACACGACATCCGAAATGAAGTACTTTTGAAGTGTAGTCAGTGATGTAATGCAAAGCAAGAAACCCAACGGCAAATTTGTCTGCAGCAAGCCCCTGCAAGCAGCAATGTGATAATGACCAGATATCTGTTGGTTGATTGAGGGATAAGCATTGGCTAGGACACTGGGAATAAACTTCCAGCTCTTCTGCAAAATAGGGCCATTAAATCTATCACATCCACCTGAGAGCGCCTAGGGTTTAATGTCTCATATGAAAGATGGCACCTCTAACGGTGCAGTACTCTCTCAGTACAGCAATGGAGTGTCAGCCTCAGCCTTTGTGCTCATGTCTCTCGAGTGGGATTGAACCCACAACCTTCTGACTCAGAAGCAAAAGCATTACCAACTG
Organism: Carcharodon carcharias; assembly: GCF_017639515.1. NCBI lineage: Eukaryota > Metazoa > Chordata > Chondrichthyes > Lamniformes > Lamnidae > Carcharodon > Carcharodon carcharias. Next base: position 28,112,199 of record NC_054479.1, read on the forward strand.
TGCCACAGCCGACTCCAAAGCAATCTCTGAAAAAATATTTAATGCTTAATAATGTGCTGGTTAATTATCTTAGGCACATGTAAAGCATCCTCATGAAGGGGTAAAGGTTCATTTGGTATAGTGAAGAATATGTACTAGGAGACAATATTAAAGTATGATTGGCTACTTTTCTTATGACTAATTATTCATTTCATTGTAGTTTTATGACATTCAAGTCTTGAGTTGCTCCTGCAACAAGTGAACAAATCCCATAATTGCAGCTAATATTTATATTTCTTAAATGAACCGATTGTGAAATGTTGTCTAAACTATTGATCTGTTTTCCAGAAACGTCGCCGCCCAACTCTTGGCCTACAGCTGGATGATAAACGCAGAGAAATGTTAAAACGGCACCCGCTGTCTGTTACTTTAGACCTGAAATACAAAGGTTAGAATTGACCCACCACCTCCTCCACCCTCATCATCACACACAGAATTACTGACAAGACTGACATTCCCTTTGTGCTATCTAAAGTTACTGAAACCAGTTGTGCAAGTACCAAAGGCAAAATGTTATGTAAAATCAAAAACTCTTGTTTTTTCTTAAATATACTATCTCCATAGCTTTCTAGTGTGCTGTCTTCAAACAGAAGTGTGTGTGTTGTTTTTTTTTGATTCATTAATGGGATGTAGATGTCGCTGGCTAGGCCAGCATTTATTGCCCATCCCTAATTGCCCTTTCATAGATTTCTTGAACTGCTGCAGTCCATGTGGTTTAGATACATCCACAATGCTGTTAGGGAGGGAGTTCCAGGATTTTGACCCAGTGACAGCGAAGGAACAGCAATATGTTTTCAAGTCAGGATGATGAGTGGCTTGGAGGAGAACTTCCAGGTGCCAGGTGGTGGGGTTCCCATGTATCTGTGCCCTTGCCCTTCCAGATGATAGTGGTCGTGGGCTTGGAAGGTGCTGTCTAAGGAGGCTTGGTGAGTTCCTGCTGTGCCTCTTGTAGATGGTACACACTGCTGCTACTGTGTGTTGTTGTGGAGGGAGTGAATGTTTGTGGAAGGGGTACCAATCAAGTGGGCTGCTTTGTCCTGGATGGTGTCAAGTTTCTTGAGTGTTGTTGGAGCTGCACTCATCCAGGCAAGTGGGGAGTATTCCATCACACTCCTGACTTGTGCCTTGTAGATGGTAGGCTTTGATGAATCAGGAGGTGGGTTACTTACCGCAGGATTCCTAGTCTCTGACCTGCTCTTGTGGCCATAGCATTTGGCTAGTCCAATTCAGTTTCTGGCCAATGGTAACTCCCAGAATGTTGATAGTGGAGGATTCAACGATGGTAATGCCATTGAATGTCAAGGGTATGGGTTGGATTCTCTCTTGTTGATGGTCATTGTCTGGCACTTGTCAGTCCAAGCCTAGATATTGTCCAGGTCTTGCTGCATTCGGACATGGACTGCTTTGCTATTTAGAGGAGTCTCGAATAGTGCTGAACATTGTGCAATCATCAGCGAGCATCCCCACTTCTGACCTTATGATGGAGGGAAGGTCATCGATGAAGCAGCTGAAGATATTTGGGCCTGGGACACTGCCCTGTAGTGATGTCCTGGAACTGAGATGATTGACCTCCAAACAGTCGCAACCATGTGTGTGTGACTGTATGTATCACTATCTGTTTGTGTGTTTGTAAGGATAGAACTACATCAAAGCTTTATGTACCGGATAAATACTGTGTGAAAATTTAAAAAGGCCTGTAGCATTAGCTCACATCTTTTTCAAACATTTAGATTCCTCTGGTATCAAATTGAAACTAGCACAATATATTACAACTCAAACATTTTTAGAAAATCTTCGTAGGTTTTGCACTATAAGTGGAATTTGTAATGATTTGTAGTGTAGCATCTTAATGTGTGCCTAGTCATTGCCTGTTGCTGGAATTGAAATTTTCAGTGAAGCATCTAGTATTATGAACAGTTTGAGTTATTGGACACCTTCAGATGGGAACATTTCAACCGTACTTCCGTACTTTTCATCTTAAATGTTTTTCTAAGCCGTCCTGCTTTCACCAAGTGTATGTTTAAGTAAAGATTGATCAGATTTATTGTTTGTTTCTAATCTTCCGTTACCTTTCTCTTTTGGCAGATGGCAGTGTTCTTCACCTTTATTTCTACTATTTGATGAACCTCAATATTATGACTGTCAAGACTAAAGTGACCACAGCTACTGAAATGTCCATAGCTATCAGTGCAGGGTAAGGGCTAAAGGCAGTGAAACCTTAATATTATCCCTGTGTTGACTTAAGTCCTGGTTACAGCATTGATTTGCATGAATATTTGGAGCAAAGTGGTAGGAATTCATACAAACATATGAATGAAGAGCAGGAGTTGGCCATTCGGACCCCCTGAGCCTGCTCCACCATTCAATAAGATTGTGGATGATCTGATTGTGGCCTCAAGTCCATATTCCGCCTACCTGTAATACGCTTTGACTCCCTTGTCAATCAAGAATTTATCTAATTCAGCTTTAAAAATATTCAGCAACCCTGGCTCCACCACTCTCTGGGGAAGATAGTTCCACAGACTTAGGGGAAAAGGATTTCTCCTCAACTCCTCCTTAAATGGGAGACCCCATTTTTTTTAAACTGTGACCCTAGCTTTGGGGTCTCCCACATCCTTTCAGCATCCACCCTGTCAAGTCCCCTCACGAGCTTATATGTTTCAATAAGTTCACAGAATCACAAAATTGTTACGGTATAGAACGCCATTTGGGCCTCGTCGTGTCTGCACCGGCTCTGAGCATTTTAACTTAATGCCAATCTCCTGCCTTTTCCCCTTAACCCTGCGCATTGTTTCTATTTAAATAATCATCTGATGCCCTCTTGAATGCCTCAATTGAACCTGCTTCCACCACACTTCAGGCAGTGCATTCCAAACCCTAACTACTCGCTGTGTGGAAAAAAATTTTCTCATCTCGCATTTGCTTCTTTTGCAAAACACTTTAAAACTGTGTCCTCTGGTTCTCGATCCGTTTGCAAGCGGGAACCATTTCTCCCTATCTACTCTGTCCAGACCCCTCATGATTTTGAAAACTTCTATCAGGTCTCCTCTTAGCCGCCTTCTCTCCCAAGGAAAACAATCCCAACTTCTCCAATCTTTCCTCACAACTGAAGTGTCTCATCCCTGGAACCATTCTCATAAACCTCTTCTGCACACTACTCAATGCGTTCACATGCTTCCTATAGTGTGGCGCCCAGAACTGTACACCATTCTCCAGCTGAAGTCTAACCAGTGTCTTATATAAGTTCATCATAATCTCCCTGCTCTTGTACTCTATGCCCCTATTATTGAAGCCTAGAATGCTGTATGCTTTGAAAACAGCTCTCTCTACCTGAGCTGCCACCTTTAATGACTTATGTACATATACATCCAGGCCTCTCTGCTCCTGCATGCCCTTTAGAGTAGTATCCTTTTATTTTATACTGTCTCCATGTTTTTTGTACCAAAGTGCATCACCTCACACTTCTCCACATTGACTTCATCTCCCACCTATCTGCCCACTTCACCAATGTGTCAGTGTCCTTTTGAAGTTCTACATTGTCCTCCTCACAGTTCACAATTCTCCTAAGTTTTCACCTCTCATTCGCCTAATCTCCAATGGATGCAGGCCCAGCCTGTACAACATTTTCTCATAGGATAACCCCACCCCCATCCCAGGCATCAGTTGCATGAACCTTCTCTGAACTGCTTCTAATGCAATTAAGGCCTTTAATAAGGAGACCAAAGCTGTACATAGTACTCTAGATGTGGTCTCACCAATACCCTGTTCAACTGCAGCAAAACATCCCTACTTTTATATTCAATTCCCCTTGCAATAAATGACAATATTTCACTTGGCTTCCTAATCACTGGCTGTACCTGCATACTAACTTTTCCTGATATATGCGCCAGGGCACCTGGATTCCTCTGTACCTCAAAGCTCTGCAATCTCTCCCCATTTAAATAATCTGTTGTTTTTTTATTCTTCCTGCCAAAATGGATAAGTTCACATTTATCCATTTTACACTTCATCTGCCAAATTTTCCCCCACTTACTTAACTCTCTTCAGACTCCTTGTGTCCTCTTCACAACTTGCTTTCCTAATCAGCTTTGTGTCATCAGCAAATTTAACAAGCATATATTGGGTCCCGTCATCCAAGTCATTAATATAGATTGTACATAGCAGAGACCCCAGCACTGAACCCTGCAGCATTCCACTTGTTACATGTTGCCAACCTGAAAATGACCCATTTATCCCTACTCTCTGTATCCTGTTAGCTAACCGATTTTCTATCCATACTTATATATTACCCCTTACACCATGAGCTCTTATTTTGTGTAGTTATTTTGGTGTTGCATCTTGTCAAACGCCTTCTGGAAACCTAAGTACAGCACATC